>NC_046362.1:11694657-11994657 GCF_011125445.2 Fundulus heteroclitus
ATACGACAGAGACGTTTTTTTTTTTTTTTTCTGGCATGCCTCCCAATACCATGTTGGCAGGTACATGGCGAATATGGTGTCTAGTGACTTCAAGATGCTGCGATTTGCTATAGTTCCTTTTGCAACAGTGTCGGTGATTGCGTTACCTCTTCCTTCCCCGTCCTCCTTACTGTGAGCAGCAAAACAGGAGGACACAATAAAAACCATTAGTTTTTGCCCTGCTTTGCTTAGCACAGTTCTAGTTAATTTAAAATTTTTAATCATTAAACAGTGAAAGGTCTGACATGAACGGTGCTCTGGGTGAGCCCTTTGTTCTGCTGGCCCCAACCCCAAACCTCCAGTTAAACTGAAGATATGAAATGATGTAGCTAAAAGTAGTGCTCAGTCGCTCCAGCGAAAAGATGAGAAGAAGCCCCAAGATAGCTGGGGCTCCACCCCATGTGGGCTCAATGTGAATGACAGAGAACACAGCCTGACCTGGCTGCTTCGGCTCCACCGTGTGGGATGTGCCGTGTCATCCTCACGGAGAGGACTTGGATCAAATAACAGAAGCATCAGAGATTATATAAACTTCCTAACTGATTCGTATATGATAAAAATAACTGAATATTCAACAGTAGACCTTACTTACATTACCCGAAATCGAACAGTTCACCTACGACACACTCTGGACTCAGGACAGCAAACCTTCAAGAAGTAGAAGTAATAATTTTTGGACCAATAGAGGAGAGATCAAAAGTTAGCACACAGCTTCAGTCGCTTCAGCTAGGAACCACTGATCAGGCCCAAACCGGGGGTAGTGATGGACTCAGACCTGAACCTTCAAAAGCATCTAAAGACAGTTACAAGGTCGGCTTTTTATCACCTGAAGAACATTTCCAGGATTAAAGGACTAATTTTTCAGCAGGATCTGGAAAAACTAATCCATGCGTTTATTTTTAGTCGAATTGATTACTGCAACGGTGTTTTCACAGGTCTGCCTAAAAAGTGGATCAGACAGCTGCAGCTGATCCAGAACGCTGCTACCAGCGTCCTCACTAAGACTAAGAAAGTAGAGCACATCACCCCAGTTCTAAAGTTCTTACACTGGCTCCCTGTATCTCAGAGAATATCATTTAAAATACTTCTGTTAGTCTATAAATCCCTAAATGGCTTAGCACCTAAATTCATCACAGACTTGTTATCAGCGTATAAACCCTCCAGACCACTAAGGTCTTTTGGCTCCAGCCTACTCTGCATACCTAGAACCAGAACTAAACAAGGAGAAGCAGCATTTAGTTCCTATGCTCCACTTATCTGGAACAAACTTCCAGAAAACTGTAAAAGTGCTGAAAGCCTGAGTTCCTTTAAATCGAGATTAAAAACACATTTGTTTAGAATTGCCTTTGAATGTTCAAGTTAAACTGTTTTACTGTTTTCAAATGTTCTTTTTTGTTTCTTACATTTCTACTTATCCCTACTTGCTTTTATACCTATATTTTTAATCATGTAAAGCCTTTGCATTGTCTCTGTACTGAATTGTGCTATATAAATAAATTTGCCTTGCCTTGCCTTGCCTTCAACATCAATCTGACGGTACTGTGGCGGCAGGAGGAGAGTTGAGATTCAGCTCCAAAAGATTGGACCAGTCCCGTGATAGGCTATTGAATATTGCAATACATTTATACCATCAAATTACAATAAAGGCTCACTAATAATGTTAATTTATTGAACAGAAAAGTAGTCACATCGATCCATCAATGAGCTAATGAGGCCAACCAACACCAAACGGTCGCACACTATTCAGCAGATACGTGAACGTAAAGTGTGCATTTCCAGCATTTTGATTGAAAATAATAATTTTTTTACTTCAGTTGCAAAATAGTTGACAAACTGTGAATCACATAGATTGAGCATAAAACAAGAAATTATAATGTATTATGACAAAGAATACAATTAGTAGTCAAATTCAGCTTGTGCCTCTTGTTTATTGATAGAAAAGTGTAATGATCAGAGCAAGCGGACCCAGAACTCAGCCAGACAGCAGAGGTTTCTTTAAAAAGAAGGATCTTTAATACAGAAATCAAAACCCAAAATCCTGTTGCAACAAAAAAATGGCAGAAATCCAAAAAGTCCAGTTGGGCAGGCAGGCAGGAACAGCAATTTTCAATTCCTTTTGGGAAAGGAGAAGGGAAATCACTTATTAAAAGTAAAGAAATGGAGGAATGGCAAAAAATATGGAATGAAGATAAGAAAGGGAGAAGATTATATGAAGTTCAAAGTCAGTTCAAATTTGAAGCATTAATGAAAGAAACAGAAGAGAAGAAATAATAATTAGTAGATTAAGAATAGGTCATACCTAATTAAATGACATGCTTTATTTAATAGGAAGGAAAAATAGTGATAAATGTGAGAGATGTGGAGAAAAAGAAAATGTAGAACACATACTGATGAACTGTAAGTCATATAAACTTGAAAGGGAAGAATTAAAGAGAATAGTTAGAAAGTATAGGGCATGAATGGAATCTAAAGGTATATTAGGAAATAAAGGAAACATAAACAGATATTCATAAATTAAGGATAAGCATTGTTTATTTATCTTAAGAATACAAAAATTAAAAAATAGAATCTAATAGATGTGAAGTAACACTACTACACACTCATGTACAGTAGGTGGCGGTATGCACCTTAAAGTTGCTTGTGACCCACCATAATAGAAAAGAAGAAGAAGAAGAAGTAATCAAAGGAAGGGAAGTGAAGCTAAGAAGGACTGAACAGAACACAAGCATATAACGCAAACTAGAACTAATACTAGGATAAGAACCATGACAAAGTACAGAATAGAGACCACTAAGAGAAAAACTCATGACAGGAAAAACTACAACCGTACACAAGCTATAAAAGAATCCAAACAAGACAGAAACCAAAAACTGAGGCAGGAGAGAGGCCTAACTGATTAAAAAACAAACCAAAACAAAACCCAGAATATGACAGAAAAAGTGTCCACTACAGCTGAGAGGCCAGCAGACACTTTTATCCCAACCACAAAAGTGTTTGTGTGGGTATCATCTTCCTAAGGTAAGATGTTTTTCATCTACAATTGATATGCTGGTGAAGATTCTCGGTCATCCGGGTCATGATCAATCCAGAAAAAAAGCTTTGAAAACAAACTGAGTGAGGCAAAGAGGGCACAGCTTATAGGTCATGGTTGGACAGCTCTGACTGAGAGGCAGCTGGATCGGCAAATCCAAACACAAAAGAAAACAAGAGTTAGAGCTACACTGCAGGAGGAGAAGAGCGAAACCATCCAGCTGTTGGATCAGCTGATTAACCATCAAGAAGGGACGGGTCGAGCTGCAGACCCTGCGCTGTGCCAGAGGGTCAACATCTTTGGAGTCTTTCCACTGCCATTTAAAGCGGTTCATTCCAGGTAAATCCAGTTTAATAATGCTCCTTAAGTTACAACAAATGCTTGTTTTTTCCTGTGCTAATGATTGGTATTTATTCAAGGAAACAGTGCCAACACCTTGAACTTCCAGATCTACCTTTGGATGGGCTACATCGCTGGAACCACAACAGGGCGGCTGCTGCTGTGGAGGCAGAAACCTCTGGTTAACGCACCTACTCTGGTGAACTGGTTCATAGTGTTCAACATCGATTACGAGAGAGTTTTTGGTAAGAAGCTGCTCCCTTCTTTTACACCACCTGCAAATATACAGGTTTCAACACAAAGTATCATGCTCATTGTCCTGTATTTAATTTTTTTTTTGTAATCCAAAATTGGGTTATGCAATTTCAGGTGAACTGATTGGAGTGCAGTACCTACTGAGGCAGAGAGACAAACCACTACAGGATATGGCACCAGATTCTGAGGAGGCAGAGACATTGCTGGAGCAAATAGAAATGCAACAGCCAGTGGAGGCTGATGAGGGCTTGAGGAACTTGACTGTATGGAGGTCACACTAGCAGATATGCTTTTGGACACATCCAGTAGGATCTCTTTTCCTGCCTGAGCTCCTGCCTCCGTCTTCTGCTGTGCCCCAGGCTACTGTTTCATTCGGGTTACCTGGGCTAACTACTTCTGAACAAATTGTAAGTTAAAATATCAGTGTGTTTTGAAAATTGTTCATGGTTTATCTTTTTGAGATACTTGATGCAGTTTTTCTCCACAGGCTGTCGATGAACACAGTAGGACAGGACTGGATCGGGTGGATGAGCTTGCAGAGTACCTGGTGGAACTAAGAAATGAAAAAGGCCTAACAATCGCAAACCAGCAGGCCGCCACCATTGTGGGTCTTTGGCAAAACTTGGACAAATATGATAAAGACCGGACTGTGTATGCTGCACGACACCAGAAACGACAGCTTACAGGTCGATTTAGGTCCCCCCCCACCGCCCCCAAAAAAAGGCTGTTTATGCAGGCGTTGAGAGCACAAAAAGGCATGTTCTTGGTTCTTTTGGTTCTGCTGCTCAATGGCCAGATTGTAGCCGCCTAGTTGAGATGGTTTTTATCAGGTTGTGCAACATTCATAGTAGTCCCAAAAAAATTGGAAATCAAAACCTTTTCAAGATGGTCATTAATTCTAAATGATTACAAAAAGATTCAACAGCTAATTTTTGAATAACGGCATTATTATGAAAGACACAACCCTCCAACTTGTAACTGTAAATAAGACCAAATCAGACCATATTCAACCAAAACCCGCCTGCACCTAACCAAAATAATTTTTACATGCCACTCCAATACCACCAACCGCTGCAGCAGCTAGCAATTTGCCACGACTTCTGCTGCCCTCCCCCACTGCACCAAACGTTATATGCCCAACATATTTTCAGGGAACCCCTACATCTCCTACACAAACCCAAAACACAGCCCAAAAAGAGAAGCGCCAATACAGAAGAACAGTCACATCCAACCGATGCACTAAATGCGATGAGCCACGCACCACAGAGACCGGCCATAGCCAATACAAAGGCAGGATTTACTGCCCAAACACAGAGACACTAACCAAAGAGCAGTGGCTCAGACAGATCAGAAGATAAAGGAGTGAAGCTTTTTCACAGTGTTTTTTTAAGATTTTTGTATTTTTATTTAATTATTATGCATACATACATTTATTATATATTATTTATTGTATATATACTTTAGATATTATGTCTTTATACTAATTATATTATATTAATATGGCTATACACTAGGACATTATGTCTACATGCTATATAATTGTTATGTCTATACACTATATATTATGTTTATAAACTACTTACATAATTGTTATGTCTATACACTGTATATATATATATATATATATATATATATATATATATATATATATGCTATAATTGTCTATACACTAATTATATAATGTCTATACACTATGTGTATATACGTAATTTATTTATATATTTTATGTATATATAAGAATGTTACGGGGTGTTTGTGTATACATTGAATTGTTTTAAATAAAAGAAAAAAATACAATAACTCATTTCATTGGCCTCTTTGTTTAGATATTTCCTGATAATGACTGTAATTTGCTCTAGAGCAAAAATTCATCCAGTACGCCCATAAATCCTAATAGATTGCAGCATACTCTACATTTGATTAAATTGAGATAACCAGTGCAAGAAATGGACATTGATTTTTGCTGAAATTTCCTGTTTGATAAAACTGGGTCCTAAATACAGAGTTAATTGGCAAGACTTTGTGCCCAAAAGTGCTTATTTTTGGTATACATTCAAGAGTTATGTTATGTGTCTCCTGCCTGGTTAACTAATTGAGTCCAAAAAAGAAATCATGTTTAGATTACATTATTTTATCAGTCTATAGATCAATGATTGTGTGTCACTTTGTGAGGTTGTAAAATTTAGCTTAAATTTTTAAAAACGCTCCACAAATTACAGAAGGCTAATTTATGTGTTAAAAGCCAACAAATTAAGCTGTTTTAGTGGCAACAAAAGTGTACCACAGCGGGATTCGAACCCGCGTTCAGGGTACTTCTCCCCCTCCCCCGCAATTCTTCCCCATTTTATACGGACGATAGTTCCCCTGTGTCTAGTTCAGTTAAACTGGGATTGACCTCGCCCTACGATTGGCCGCCAAAATATTGACCTCGCCCTACGATTGGCCGCCAAAAGATTGACCCGCGCGTCTGATTAGCTAGGGAAAAATGGACTCCCGGTGGCTATTGGTCACCATACGCAGTCCTGCGCTCCTCAGGTGCATGGAGTCAGAAAAAAAAAAAAAATTGGTCTCCTTCGAGCCGGATTCGAACCAGCGACCTAAGGATATCAGCTGTTTGCCGCTACAGTCCTCCGCTCTACCAACTGAGCTATCGAAGGGACGCTGCAACACACTCTCAAATACATCGCCATATTCATGCTTTTATGTATATTTTGTTAGGTGTATCGTAAACGCTAAACCCATAAGACAAGCTTATCCATAAATCTTAGTCGGTGAACAGTATCTAGCCGGAAGCTAACTAAAGCTAGCTTCTGCTCCGGTGAATTTGGCTGGCGCGCGTCCGATGAACCCAGTAAATGAAACGCAAGCGGCCAACAGCGCCTCCTCCCTCAAAAACAGCCCCATTCACAACCTCTCTCAAACTCATGTTAAAAGAGTAGAACTATAACACATAATAAAGAGCACACCATTAGCACACAACAGCACTAAAGCAATCCGACCAATTTGGCAACACTTTTTCCTGTCTATGCTTATTTAACGGGGGATTTTAATTATCGTGTGTGATCTACCCAGTCCGAAGGCAGGAAAAACGTAACAATAAATGTTGTATAGCTTTCTAACTCGAGTAAGGATGGAAAATTTGACTATGAAAAATGTTTTGTGATTCCTGAACTTTTGTCTTGTCTAACATTTGTTTGTCTAGAGCTATGTAAACTATCATTTCTTACACCGATTTATATTTACACAGCTTTTTGGGCTTTCTTTGTGAGTCACACAGGGAACTCGCAGATATGTGCATCTGGGGCATCACGGTTAAAAGGCTGCCTTATATAACCACTAGGTGGCGATATAAAACTGTTTTTGAAACATTTCAACTTGGGGACCTTTTTTTTTTCTTCCACCTGTAACATTAAGATAACAAGAAGACCCTTAAAATTTAGGATGGTATGTAGGGCTGTGTATCGTAAGTTAATATAATCATTATAGTGCTTGTAATGTGTCATAATCATCCACCAAAACAACAGCAACAACAAAACAATCAAAAACACGTGCTTTCATGACACCTACACAACAAAAACATTATTTTTACCTGCAGTACTGGCACCTGTCATAAAGCTGGGATGAATTTTGAGGCAAACAAGTAAATTATGTGTTTAAATAACATTTAAGTAACACTGTAGAGCTGTGCATTGAAACAGTTTAAATGACTTTCATGATTAACAGCTGCAAGACGGGTTATAATGTATTTAGACGTGGCTGTATAGAGTCGGTCATGCTCTGTGTGTACAGTAGTGACATACGGGGCATTTTTTTGTTGTTGTTTTTCTATGAAAGACACACCAGAATTAAATGATCAGAACTACTTGATGTTATGTGTTACGCTGATAAGACATACAAACTCAATTTCTAGATGAATTTGGACACAACCAAATTCATCCGCAACCTGTCCAAGGTGCACCTTGCCTCTCGCCCTTTGTTTACTTGATATGGAAACCAGCCTTTTGATGTGAGGCTTTCAAGCTTTATCACACATTCACAAACCAAAACATAAAAAATTTGAGTTATTAACAATTTACTAATATAAAAAATTATAAATTATAATAAATGTATAATTTATTTCTGAACTGTACAGCAGTACCAGTAGAAGACGTTGTTGTGAACCGGGGATGGTGCAAACACTATGCACAAAGGCATCGCCTGGGATTGGAGGTCACAAATGTTTTGCTGTAGAACAATAGTGCTAAACACCAAGCTGTGTTGCTCCCATTATTAAGGGAATTTTATTTTGAGAAATTCTACTTTTGTTCAAATCTTCAAAAAAATAATTAAAGCAACAGATTAATTCCTAAAAAAAAAACCCAAATCCTTTTAAATTACTTTACTTTCATTTCTGTTTCTGCAAACATTTCTGGGAGTATTTCAAAGAACAGATTAAAGTTTTGTGTTGCACTTAGTTTGTAGCAAAGAACTGAATGACACAAATTCCACTGTTATTAGTAGGAAATTATATTTTACCATTAATATCAATGTCTTCCATAAGACCACATGACACAGGCCCTTCAGCAATCTGCAGGACCTCCACAATGACAGATAATTTGTGACGTATGGATGAAGTTGCAAATGGCTGAAAAACTGTTAAAGCCTCACTTTCTCTGAAGTGAAATCAGCCTCCTGCCCAGTCATCTGTTCCTCTTTAGTGAACAGTAAGGTTGAAAGATGAAATTAAACGATAGGATGTACTTGACAGGAAGTGTATAATATAATTGACTTCAAGCATTATCGCTGAAGCTGCATGATAGGGAGAGTTGTATTTCTGTTTACCTAAAAAAGAAGACTAGGTTTAAATTATCTATCCGAAACAATATGGCATTTTATGGCTGGCAGAGTTAATGTTATACTGACATCAGGGCGACAGCTGCTAACGATAAGCATCATAAAATGGGATGAGAAGAAGAAAGCTCTGATACTCGGCCTGTGGTTGTGTCGGTATTCTTCTCTGGATGTAGCGTGTCTGGCTTTTTGTCTAGCTTCTGCAAAAGTGCAGACAGATTACCCGCTAGGGTTCAGAGAGCTGACGGTTCAGGGTGACAAGGCCACGTGGAAGGGGAGGGAACCATCGCCTTTTACAGTCTGGAAATAAAGCTGGCCAGTAGGACCCATGTCTGACATCTCATTGAGGCATCGCATGAGGAGACCACTGCAACTGGACTGCTAATGCCTGGTGCAGGGAAACCCTAGAGAAGCTACAGAGATCATAATAGAAACATCCCATGTTAGAATTTTCTGTTACTGACTGAACTTTCCTTTCTGAAATTTAATGGCTCACAATAACATGCCTGGTTTTAGTACAATATTAACTGAATTAACTATGCTACTTAGGGTGGTTTGAAGCAGCCTCCCGTGGTAGTTGACATTTCTTAAATACAGCCAAGATTGAGGTTTTTGGAGACAGCAAGGCTAACAATGTTGTATCATGCATTGTTAGTCCATGTGTGTTTGGGGTAATTCTCAAGTGTAAAAATGGACATGTAGTCACCTAGATGTATTCTGACGGAAAACTGTGGACACAAATTTTTGTAATCCTGACAAGCTAAGAAAAAAGATAATCAACACCAGTGATGTAAGCGCATCCCTTACCATTACAGAGCCACCGCTGTGCTTCTTAGGCGCATGTATTTAAAAAAAAAATCACATTTTTCTTTTCTCCTGACCTCATCGCAGAAAATTCAAATATGGATCAATTTCTCCCTTCCTGATATCATCCAACACTGATTTGATGAAAAAACTAATTTTAAAAGCAGCCAAGGTCATATCTTAAGAACGGTTTGAAAAATATAAAGAGATGTCACTTAATATAAAGAAAATGTCAAAAAGTGGTTCTGATTATATATTTGGTTATATCTTTAGAGGTTCTTGAACAACTTTTTACTGAATCTCTTTGAAATGTTTTGCACTAAATCAAATTACATCAAATCAAACATTTCACAACATTTTAATTGGTGAGTTGCAGAGTTCGGTGTTTGATTTGATTGATGTTCAACAAAACTATGCCATCTTTATTAATACATTTTGGCTGTTGCTTTAGTTGTAACAGTGATATTCAACTCCTTGCAATTTGTCTTCTTAATATGGGTAAATGAAAACTGTACCAGGAAAAAAAAGGACACACAAAATTGTCGGGAGATTAGGAGAGTAAAGGAAGTTGCTTGTAATGTGTACAGCTCTCTTTCAGCCAGGGGAATTACAACCCAGATCGGCCAAGATTGGACATCCTTCCTGAGACAGTCTTTGTTGTGATTCCTTGGAATTTGAGAAAGACGAAGAAGAAGAAAAAAAGACGTCTGCTGTGTGACAAATGATCTGGGAAACACTGAAATGTACCATGTAAATCTAGAAAAACTCCAAGATCAGGATTGAAGGATCACTGTGACGAGAGTTGCAGAATGCCAGGAATGTCAGGGCCTGGATGGAAAAGAATGTGAATGTTTATGAAGCCTTATGTTTATGATTAATAAAACCACAGTGTGAACAAACCCAGGCTCTGAATTCAAACTGTATAAATTATTTTGATAAATCTTCTTTCTTTTTTTTTTTTACTTAATCAGGTGAAGCAACTTTGAAATGAATAAATAAGCCAGAAAGCATGCGCGCAGCTGCGTGATTAACAGGTCAAGGGTTGTGCAGCTCCCCAGATCCAGAGCGGTTGTCTGAGGAGGCAGACGAGGCGTGGTTAATAAATGCCAGGTAGTCCTAATGATATGTTTCAGGAATGTGGAGGCAATCGTCATGTCTCAGTTAATGTTTTATACCTCCAGTAGCAGTCCTGAAGCTTCTTTTTACAGCAGGTTGTCCTGCGTTGTGCTGGAACGTACTGTTCTATCTAATGTTACAGACTATTTTAAATAACATGGGGGGCAGGACAGACATGATACAATGCTTTTAAAAGGTATAACTTTCTCACATTCTGTCATTTTAAGCCACAAACCTCAATGTATTAGTCTATATTTGGATTTCATGTGAGGAGGAAAAACACACAAGATTTAAATGTTTTTATTTATATATTTTTTAACAATTAATCTGAAAAGTGTGGTGTGCATTTATGTTAAGGCACCCTGAATCTCCACATCAGTTTAAAGTCTTCCGCAGCCTCCAATTGTCCTCATCCTAACTTGTTTGAGTTTTGGGATTCCTTTTATCTGTGTTTATTCGCAATTTTTGATGTTTTCTGGCTGCTACCATTTTAGTTCATACTTTTGTGGGTGAGCCCATACAGCATTATTTCTTAGATTTCTTGCACGTGTTTTTCTCTTTTCAGATCCTTTTCATTACAGTCCTCCGCTCTGATTGCTCTCACCTGTTACTGCCTTACCTTTCTCCATATGCCCCCCTTTGTATTTAAGCTCCCTGGTTTTGTCTACTCGTCACCGGTTTCTTCTTCAGGTAGAGACCTGATGTCCAGCTGTTCTCCTCTGGATTCTGTATTACCCTGATGTTTGACCGCCAGTTTGTTCTACCTGTTGTTCCACTCGTGACTACTTTTGTAAGTTTCTTCTATTATTATTAAATCTTCCTTTTACCCCATTCTGCGCCTGGGTGCTCTTTCAACCATACCATGAAAACAACAGGTTTTCTTCCAGGATTGCCCTATATTTATCTCTTTCCATCTTCCATTCAACTCTGATCATCTTCCCTGTCCCTGCTGAGGAAAGATATCCCTGCAACATGATGGTGCCACCCACCATGTTTCACCATCGGGATAATGCGTTCAGTTTGATGTGCTGTGTTGGCATTTTGCATGCTTGCCAGGAAGTTTTTTTCACCTGACCGGACCAGGTTCCTGTGGAGCCTCGAAAAGTGTGTGATTTTCTTTAATAATTTTCCAGGTCTGGATGGTTGTGGAAAAACAGACTGAGCAACCCCCAACCCCCTGCCCCTGTCCCATCATCTTCATATTGTAAAGGACAGTAGAAATGTTTTACCATGATTTATCCAAAAAAAATAAGTAGGTCAGAGTAGGTCCTCACGGGTTTGTCTTTGTTGAAACGTGTCGCCTCAACTTTTTATTTTTATTAAATTTATATTTGTACATGTATACATTTATATTTGAAAACTATGTCACTTCTTTTAACATGTTACCTGTCAGAATTTGGGTTTTTGATTTACTGACTAAATATACACGTGTTAAAAAATTTAAATCTTACTTTTGTACTCCAGACACATTCAGATTGTGGTCTTATATTAGGTCTTGTAAAAAACAAAAAACAAACAAAAAAAAAAAAAAACAGCTAAACAACTCATTAAAACTTTATGTTTTGGACTTTCTACAGACTGTGCTTTACAGATTCTGCATTTATTGTAGGATATTCCAATCCTTATTTGATAAGTGTAAATATTACACAAGTCATAATAGTGTTTGTAGAAATTAGCATACATTCCAAAAAAGCCACAAGACAATATCAATCCTCCAAAAAATAAATAATCACAAGACAGTTTTTAGCATTGTGCTGTGTTATGTGGAAGGATCAAACTTCTACTCAAAAATTTCAATTGAATATTTTTTTCCACTGAATATAAATACTGCAGAAAATGACCCCAAAATGGGACTGTCGATCGGACAGGATCTCCCACCTGAGCTGTTGATCTCTGCAGCTCCTCCAGAGTCAACATGGGACTCTTGGCCTGTTTTTTTTCTCACCAATGCTCTTCCCAGTTGGCCTGTCAGTGTAGGAGGACATCTGTGCCTTTGCAGAGTTGAAGCTGTGCAACACACTTTCCATTTTCTGATGATAGAACAACAAGTACTTAGTCAGATGCACAAAGCGTTAAACATTGTATTGCATTCTCTTCGTTGGTCTAGTGCAGGGGTCCCTAAACCTTCCAGCCTGCGACCTCCAAAATGACAGTGCCAGAGACTGGCGACCCCCTTTGTCGGATGGATTACGAGAATAAAGTCGTAAATTTACGAGAATAAAGTAGTATTTTGTAAGTACTCTTACAATCCGACAATCACTTTGGGAATCCCAGTCTTATCCCAATAAGTGTTTCCCTGAAGTGTTTGTAAGGTGATAGACAAGATCAAGTGGAGTGAATACTTTTTGCTTGACCAGTTGTGCTTAAGTTCTTATTTGAAGTCTTATTATAAGAGGTGTAGTAGGAGGGATCTGAGGAGGGTGGAGCTAATGTCCTTAAAGTGCCCAGTGTCAATGAAACTTTCCACGGAGTATCCTGAAGTGCGTGGGATGATGGCGTGACGTGAGAATGAAGACCTCCGGAGCTCTGAGGCAATATAAAGATTAACGATGATGACATCTTCCCCCAGATAGACGTGAGCTCAGTGCGGCGAAATGCTGCCGATATTTAGAAACTATTTGTGTAAACCAGCTAGAGGCATGCAATTAATGCGTTGTTTCCCTAAACCAAGCCCGTAAATGCTCTGCAGAGGATTATTTCCCGGTCGGTGGAAGTTCACAGCTCCTACAGGATGAGACTGGGGGCTCTCTTAGTTTTTATTTTGATGTGGGCATCTTCCTCTCTGTCAGCCGGTGAGTTACAGACTTTAACTGGTTGATCAAACTTTTTAGATCCATTTTTTCTTTCTTTCGCTGTTGTATAAAATGCAGCATCCGCTCCCTCTGTATTTATATCCCCTCTTTCTCTCACCAGGACCGTCTAATGTGAGGGACGCAGGTCCACAGAGGCGCTGCTTCCACCGAGCCTGCAACCCCCGCATCGGTAACCTGGCTCTGGGCAGAGTGCTCAGCACGCAGTCCGTCTGTGGCTCCAACTCTTCGGAGCGCTTCTGCTTCTTTAAGCAGTCCGCCCGTCCCCGCGGCAAGCGGTCCTGCTCTGCGGCTAAATGCGCCCGCTGCGACGCCGCCGCGCCCGGCCAGGCGCACCCGGCTGCGGCCATGAGCGACTCCTCTTTCCGCCATCCGGATACCTGGTGGCAGTCAGCTGAGGGGGTGGAGGAGGAGACGCTCCAGCTGGACCTGGAGACGAAGTTCCTCTTCACTCACCTGATCCTGGTGTTCCGCTCCCCGCGCCCCGCTGCCATGCTGCTGGAGCGCTCCCAGGACTTTGGACGCACCTGGAGGACCATCAGATATTTTGCCCATGACTGTGAGACGATGTTCGGCCTCGCAGAGGGTTTACCTGTCGGGGAAGACGCGGCGACCTGCACCTCCAAATACTCAGGAGCTTTGCCCTGCACCAGAGGAGAGGTGAGGGTCTCTGTGGCAAGACACGCAGCCGGAGTGGGCCAAAGCCAACGAGATATTAAACACAGCGAATAACAAAATGCAACCAAAATATCGAAATTCTCCAGTTGACTTTGGTTAAAAGCCATCTAACAACAAAGACAAGAGCCGTCAATGAGATTTATCAACTTCTAAACCTATTATTAGATTTTTTCCCCTATTTATGTTTCTAAAAAGGGAAATGTGCGCATAAAGAGACAGAAGAGTTGTAAAAACGGGATGACCCTTATTGAAAGTCGTGTTATGGTGAACAACTGCACACAGACATTACATATACATATACATTCAAATATACATTCTCAAATTTATATTTTTGTCGTAAAGCTGTAAAAGGTAGATTCCCCCTCAGTCAGATTTATTTACCAGCTATTAGTTTCTCTGGGTTGGGGGTCAGTCTCTGCCTCAAGCGAAGGAGTTTGGCGTCTTGCTCAGAAGTGATGGGAGGATGGAGCAGGAGATGGTCTGGGGCTGCGCTTGCGCTGCTCTGGTCTGTTGTAGTGAAGAAAGAGTTAAGCTAGAGAGCAAAGTTCTGTCAGTCTACCGGTCCGTCTACGCCCCTCACCTATAGCCATATGGATCATGACCGAAAGACAGAGATCTTGATGCAAGTGGCCAAAATGATTTTCCTCTTGCGGATGGCTGGGCTCAGCATTAGACATAGGGGGAGGAGCTCTGTTATCTGGGGGGAGCTCAAAGTAGAGCTGCTGCTTCTCCGCATCGAAAGGAGTCAGTTGAGGTGGTGTTGGGTATCTGATCAGGATGCCCCCTAGGCACCTCTCTTTGGGGGTTTTCCAGATACATCCCACTGGAAGTAGACCCTGGGGAAGACTCAGAACTTGCTGGAGGGACCATAAATCCCGTCTGGCCTGGGAACGCCTTGGAATCCTCCAGAATGAGCTGGAGGATGCTGCTGGGGAGAGAGATGTCTGGGTTTCTCTCCTGGACCCATTGGCCCTGTAACAAGATCTCAGATAAGCAGAGGACTCTTGATGGATGGATGGTTACTAAACTTGATTTGCCATTCAAAATAATTAACTAAATCATTCTCAAAATCCCATATGCTCCAAATAGATTTCATTAAGGCAGTGCCTCATAAAGGTATTCATTGACCTTGAAACTTTGCACATTTTGTCTTGTTACAACCACAAAATGCAACATATTCTATTAAAATGTGATCTGATAGATAAAAAGTAGCACATCACTGTGATGTGTCTCCCTTTCTTTTCCAAGTATAATAGAAGGAATTCATGACTGAACATTTTTGACAAAACTCTAAACCAGATGACATGTATGGGCATTCAGCCCCCTATGTTGATATTTTATAAAACCCCCTTTTGCTCCAACGACAGCAGAAAGTCTTTTGAACTATGTCCCTTCCAACTCTAACCAGAGACTGGCATTGTTGCCTATTCAGCGTTGTGCTAAAAACTAATTAAATCTAATTCAATTTAAAACCTGAGTCACAGCACTGTTTGATTCACTAGCAGGACGCAGATGACTACACATGGACCATACATTTAAATCTTTGTTTTACTCCAGAGAACCCCAGAGCTTGTGGTTGGGTTTTGGTTCAATAAGGGAATTTATTAGCCTGCTTATTTTCACAATTGGGATCTGGTCATAACAAGTATGGGATCATACTGACTGACATCATCAATATTATGAGCTGATTCAGTCCCCCCTTCCCCCCATGCACAGATTTACTTGATATTTCAAAGAGCTTCACCTACATCTGATGTGGGCACAACTCCACTCCTCATTCCCTGTGTGCTTATTGATGGAAAGTATCTTCTCAAGCCCAGCTCAAATCTGCCATCTTGCTGTGTATTAGAAACATAAAAGTAACACACACAAGTTCTTCAGTAAAGAAGTATGTCGTCAAAAGCTCGTTTTGTTTGATTCATTCAGTTCAAAAAGGGAAAGTCATGTTTCACATGTCCGTTTCTGTTCATTCTGAAGTTGCATGGCTCAGAGCTAATCAAAATCCAAACTTCAGTTTCTTAGAAAATCAGAAATGTCTATATAAGACCAATGAAAACTATTTTCATACTGTGGAGTCAATCAAGAACCATGATCATTAAATTAGTTATTGGTAGTTTAGGCAGCGTGGACAGGTGATGCGGAGCAACATCTCCGTTCAGCTTCCAAGCAAAGGGAAGCACAAAGCGCTCTGAAATATCCTGCTAGACGGCTGCACTGACTTTGGTCTTGTGAAAACACAGCGACCAAACAACAGCAGATGACATGGCTCTGCCAACTATCACCCACTGCAGAAACGTCTCACTGGACCCTAAGCAACTTGGATTTCGTGCCTCTCCACCCCTTCCTTCAATTTCCGGGACTTTGATTTCTGATTGAAGTTTAAAAAAAAAAAAAACTTCATAAAAAAAAGATCACTGAGCACCAGTCCGGTCTTCTTTTGCGAAGTAAGACACTTCTGAAGTTGTCTCTGGCTCAGGGGTGGCTTAGCACAAGGTATGTGACAGTCGTAGCCCTTTTCCTGGACACATCGGTGGGTGGTCATTCCTCAAGCTCTTACAGCATGCATTGGGAACACTCTCGAGTGACCTATGGTTCTCAACCCTTTCAATACTTATCCATATTGCTTGTGAATATTTCCCTACCACACCTTTTCCTTCCACTGAACTTTCCCTCTAGGCTGGATTGAGCTCCCTGGACAGCAAGCTGCTGAAGCAAAGTGTTTTTTCTGGCTTGTACCGTAATTTTCTGAGGAACTGCATTTTGGATTTTCAATTACCGTGAGCCATAACCACCAAGATTTGTTGGACTCACAGTTTAACAAATCTCTATAAAGATGAGGTATACATTTTGACTTGAATTTGATTTCAGAAATATTCTAATTTGCTGACATGCAAGTATATATTTCTATTGGAGCTTGTTAAGTATTTTTTTTTTAGAAAAATATCAGCCGCTATTTTGGGGGCAGAAAATCGAAACCGGATGGATGTTTTTTTATTTGATGGGTCAAGAAAAGAGACCCGATTTCCTTTTTTATGGTCACGCTTATTTAAAGTTTCTTGAAGCAGTTTGTAAGAAAGGTTTTCATCTGTCCCTCTGCTTTATTCTTTCAGGTAATCTATCGAGCCCTGTCGCCTTGGCACTCGGTGGATCCCTACGGACTGGCCGCTCAGAACCAGCTCGCCGTCACCAACCTGAGAGTTCGTCTCTTGCGCAGACAGCAGTGCCCGTGCCAGGCCAAACGTCGTGGAGCTGCAGCTCTCCCAATGGAGCACTACGCTATCTACGATTTCATTGTCAAAGGCAGCTGCCTGTGCAACGGACATGCCGATCACTGCGTGCCAGCTCAGGGCTATCGACCAGGCCCGGAGAAGGCCAGTAGCATGGTGAGTTTAGATTTAGCCGACACTGACTCTGCTCCAGGGCCGATATGTGTGTGCTGCCTGAGCCTGGAGATGAAGTAAAGACTTAATGTCAAGCCACTGTTTTACCTACCATTACAGGGATTTAACGATGTGGAAACCTCAATTATAGCATCGAGCCTAAGACTTTAACAGCCTATAATCTCAGGTATTTTATTCTCTGCTGTGTAGGAGGAGAATAAAAGTAGTGGTTTATTGCCAACAAACCTGAAGGGGTTTAGACATGTTAGGCTGCCTTTTAAATTCAGTGTTAGCGTGCACTTAAATGTTGCAACACTGCAGAAGAAGGGCAGCTGTTCTAAAATTTAAAGCAAAGCTCTATGAACACTGCAAAAACGGATCTAGAAATAAGTAAAATGTTCTTAAAGTTAGTGTATTTGTCCTTGATTTGAGCAGGTAAAAAGATTATTTGCCAATGGAATGAGTATTTTGACCCCCAAAATAAGATAATTAGACATCCTGCACTTGAAATAAGGTGATGGAGATGAGTTGTTCCTATTTTAAGTGCAAAAATCTTATTCCATTGGCAAATAATGTTATTTACCTGCTCAAATCAAGGACAAATACACTAATTTTAAGAACATTTTACTTATTTTAAGTTCCGTTTTTGCAGTGAAGTAGGCGCACATGTATTCTGATTGCGCCGCTTCTTCCAAAGGCCTCATTTCTAGACACTGTTCTCATTACCCACTAATAATTTTCGCTCATTGTGTTCCATCGGCAGGTCCATGGCAAATGTGTTTGCAGACACAACACAGCCGGCGACCACTGCGAGCGCTGCGCTCCTCTCTACAATGACCTGCCATGGCAGGCGGCCAACGGCATCATGGGTACACCACATGCATGCCAGAGTGAGTGATGAGGCGAGAAAGTCAAAAGCAGATTGGGGGGCCACTGCATGTTGACATGTCCTGAAAATGAATTAGGTGCCATAAATCACAGAGACCGATGCATCACGTGCTTTGGATTGCAAAAGTGTTCATGCTGCCTGAACCTGTTCATATTTTGTTACATCCCAGTCATAAACGTCGACGTGTTGAAATGGGATTTAATGTCAAAGACCAAGACAAAGTGCTACACAATTGTTAAAGTGGAAAGAAAATGAGGAACAGTTTTCAAATGATTTAAAAAAAAAAAAAAAAAAAAAAAAAAAAAAAAAAAAAAAAAATCTTAAAAGTGCGGCGTGCATTTGTGGTCAGTTTTTGGAGAACTATGTTTTTCCTGCAATTACAGGGAATGACTATTGCAGTTACCATTTACTACTATCTTTGCACATATTTTTGCAAATTCTTCTTGGTAACAGATTCTCAATCGGATTTATGTCTGGACTTTGACTAGGACCCTCGCTTTTATTGAACCTATTCCAGGTTATGCATTTAGGGCCATTTCGCTGCTGTAAGGTAACACTTTGAACCAAGTATTATGAAGTCACTAACAGGTTTTCTTTCAAGCTTGTGGTCTCTGATCAGCTTCCCCATCTCTGCTAAAGAATTACTATGTTTGACATCATGATCTCTTAAATCTTTGAGTCCTAATAAAATAAATGTATTTTTAGAGATTTAATCACACACAAGTTTAGTTTATTTACTCAGTCTAATCAGGCACTTAGTTACATTGGGTCTTATTGAAGAGCATCTGAGTCAAGGGGGCTCAACACAAATCGATGACCTTTTGTAAGGTTTTAACCTTTTTCCACTTCCATTTCACGACTAAATCTGTCAGATACTTGTAATAAAGTACATTTAGGTTTGTAAAGTGGCAAAATGTGAAAAAGTTACATAAGTAGGATCACTGTAAGTTGACCTCTATATATATTTTTTATTTTAATTGTGATTTTCTGTTTAAATGTAGAATGCAAGTGTAGCGGTCATGCCAGGAGCTGCCGCTTCAGTCGAGGACTGTGGCTAGCTACAGGACGGCGGAGAGGAGGTGTTTGCAACGACTGTCTCCACAACACAGAGGGGCGTCACTGTCAAAACTGTAAGAAGGGCTTCTACAGGGACCCGAGCCGTCCGAAAACCGCGCCAGACTCCTGCAAACGTGAGAGCATTTAATATTAGTTTATTCAGAGTG
The DNA here is from genome assembly GCF_011125445.2 of Fundulus heteroclitus. NCBI lineage: Eukaryota > Metazoa > Chordata > Actinopteri > Cyprinodontiformes > Fundulidae > Fundulus > Fundulus heteroclitus. The sequence continues at coordinate 11,714,052 of NC_046362.1, forward strand.
TGCCTCACACCATAAATGGATACCAGCTGAAAAGTCTAATTAAGAGTTGCAGCTTTGGCTATATCTGATTTCCCGGTTGGATCTCTCTGATAAGAGCATTTTGCATCCGTCGCTGGTTTATCAGTGATGAGACAGGATGACCCCATGCTTATCTTAAGCTCTAATAGCTGTTATCCTTCCTGAAATTACTGCGTCACTGTTTTGGAACGTGAATGTAATGTCCAACAGCTGAGGAATTTCTCATGCTCCATCTGAGCACATTTTTCCCATTCTTACTCTCACTCCCCCCCACCGAAGGAATGCGGCAGCACTTTTTTTTTTTTCCAGGAACAAGCATACCATGTTTGGAGGGAGAAAGATGTCACAAATTTGGAGGATATAGATACAACTGGTACAAGTAGATGGGGATTCCATTAATGCTTGTTTTTGTTGCGTCTGTGTTCATCATTATTTCAGTTTGTTACTAAATAAGAATACACTGGTTATTTAAGTAGGGCTATGTGGAATAGGAATAAGTAATCAGTATCTTACCTGCAGTAGACAACGGCTAGAATGATCCCAGTTTGGAGGATCAAGAAGACCTTCTCATTTGAGGATTTAAGCTGACTGCTTCTCAATGCAGGGTCCATACCACTGTTATTTTCCACCATATCAAACAACAGACACTCAAACATTTCAGCAATTCAAGAAATTGGTATAGTACGTCTTCATAACTTTTACCATTAGATTAATATTTTATAATTTTTTCCACTCAACAAAAATCATGTAATCAGGCTAACCAATGGTCGTTTTTGTATGAATGCCGCCCTTGGCAAACTTCTTCATTTACAAAAGACTTTTTAGGGTGTGACTTATCAGAAATGTTACAAACTAAAAAGATAGAAATCTGTTTGATACTAGTCATGTATTTTACAAAAAGTAAAATTTAATTGAGTATCCAACTATACCTGTAAGTATTTTAAGCTTAGGATGATGTGATCGTGCTTAGATGCTTTTGAAAATTATAACCCTAAACTAGCTCTTTAATTTAGTACTGACATGGAAGCTTTAGATCAGCAACATAGACATTGTATACGTGGACGGCTCATCCTGCATCGCCGCCATCTTGGATGGGTCTGTCCTACTCAAGGCTGGCACAGCAGCCAATGGAAGTAAACGCAGAGGGAGCAACTTTACTCGTATTTTCTGCAGCCTATGGTTGCAATAACCTACGATAATTATTGAAAGTAGATCAGGCGGCAGAGATCACCATTTTGGGCTGAGATTGGTTCTGAAGCTGAGTTTTAATTGGTGAGAACAATGCAGAAACCCAACAGATGGACCACAATTTTATGCTTATTAATCTGTTATTGCCGTATTTCACTAAATAAGGCAGAATCATGTTGCCAGATTAAGTACCCTGGAGTTACAGAGCACCAACACATGCAAGAAGCTGTGCAAAAGTTATTTCTCAAGTGTCTTAAGCTCCAGCTCTGCATGGTAATATAAGACACTGGAATGACCTGGAAATTTTAAAGAACACTTTTCCAGGCCTTTAAAAAAATTTGTATGCATTTGGACATGCACAGCATGCAGAAATATTAAGAAATTATTGTTGGTGTGTAGAGAAAGCTCAAGACATGTGAGAGAGTGAAATAAATTTAAATGAACAATCCAACTTGTTTCTTTATTAAAATCTAAACTGTATTAATTTATACATGTATTGATTTGTAATACCACATGTCTCTTTGTTTAAGAGCATAAAACAAAGTATTTCAGCTTGAAGCATTTATTTACATATTTATTTATATGCCCTATAACATGGATGTCTTTGTTAAATAGCATAAAACAAATTATTTCAGTATGAAATCACATATTTATTTACATATTTATTTATATGCCCTATAACATGGATGTCTTTGTTAAATAGCATAAAACAAATTATTTCAGTATGAAATCACATGTTTATACATTAATATGCATAAATTGTTATGTCTGTTAAAGATCATACATTTATGAAATATGTTTAAACAATGTTTTTCAGCATTAAAACATGTTTATTTATATGTGTAACAGCATACTTTATCATAACTACATCTCGTCCGTTTGTAACAAACCAAACTGTGTGAAAACCGGGTAAAAACTCGGGGAGTTATGATTTATTTTAGTTGGCCAAACAGCTTCCTCAGTACAAATAAATGCACTGGGGGCACGTGAGAGACCCATCCAAGATGGCGCCCACACAACCTCAGCATCATTAGACAGCCATGGTGCACAGGCATCTTTTCTTACATTGCTTACACCGTACAAACACCAGGGAGTGCTGTTCTCTAATGACTGAACATGCACTGAAGCAAAAGAAAAATAGTTAGGAGTACAACTGGCAAACTTTTTTTGCATAAAAGCGGACCTCAGACTGTGCTGTCCTGGGCATATGGCCCATATGAAAACCCACTGCTGCCGCTGACTGTAATGTTCTGCCAGAATACATGAATGGCTCAATTTTTCTAAAACCCTCTCACTCTTATTTACTAAAAATTAATAATAATGTTGGTTTTACTTTTAGAATTACTGTCATGCAAACCATGAGCATGAGTGAAGTTTCCTTACAGGCAATCATGGATTTATTATTAAAACTGATATTGTTTGTTGAGGGAGCAGTTCAGAGCAAAACCAAATCTCGCTGTACTTAAACCCACTTTGCCAACAGAGGTGGCCTTTTGTTCAGAAAACAGTACCAAATTAAACCCAAGTTTTGTGAAGTGTGAAAATATGTTGTCTAGTATTTGATTTTATCGAATGTGTAGTTTGGAGCTTGAGATGTTTAAGATAGTAGACATTTATTCTTCACCCTGCTCTGAGTAGTTGCTGGCTTGGCTCCATCCATCATGAGTTCAGGTTTACCGGTGACACCCAGGCATGGTTACTGGCAGACATGTTCCATTAAGGACACGCTGAAATGAAACCTGTTGGACAATATGAAGCACACTAAAAGATCTCAAAAGCAACACAACATGTCACAATCTCAAGACATTTAAGAACATATACAAAGGGACATCCATCAGTCTGGAAAGGGTTACAACGCCATTTCTAAGGCAATTATGGACAAAGGAAGAAAACACGGACCAGTGGCGAACCCGCCCAGGACTGTCTCCCCTCCAAGAGTAATTGGAGAGCAGTGATCAGAAATACATCAACAAGTGCATCACTAAAGAGCTTAAAAATAACAGAGGTTGGACTGGCTTTGTCAAAGTCTGACGTTACATTTAGTTGAGATGCTTTGGGATGACCTTACACAGGTCATTAAAAAAATAAAATAAAATAAATCCAAAGTGGTTGAAATAAAACGATTCTGTAAAGAAGAATAACCACAAGCAGTGATTAGGTTTAGAGGACATTTTAAATTTCATGATTTTACAAGGGGAGCATTTATATTTTTATTTATAATATTGACTAGCTTGTTTTCCCTAAATGGAAATATCCCTGCATTTCGCGTTTATTCAGGTTATCTGTGTTTGCCGTGGGGGTTCTAGACCAAATTTAGCAGGGGTGCCAGGGTGGGACCAGTGTTTTTTCACAGGGGCACAGAAAAAAAGATTGGGGGGGAAAAAAACTTAACAGGTCAACATTACATTGTTTAATATATTAAGCCAAAGAGCCAATTGTGGCTCTGGAACTGAAGGTTGCAGATCCCTGATCTTCTCTCAATTCAGCGGGAGCTTAACATGAAACAGCTTAATTTTGAATTATTGTTATTTTTTTAATATTTATTTTTTTATTATTTTGTTATTTTATTATTGGGTAAAAACAAACGAAAAAAAATATACAACTGATACAAATGACCAGTCAGTCACTGTATCTTTGTCAGCATTTATCATCCTAAGAAATTTACCATCATGTTTTTAGTACAGGGGCCATAACAGGGGCCAGGAACAGTTCTACAGGGGCACAGGCCCCTGTTGGCCCCTGTCCAGAACCGCCCCTGGCGTTAACATTTGTTTGATTACCTGAAAAAGGTCCGGCTGACATAAAAGGAAAAACAAACGAAGCCCAAAAGGGGGAGAGACACTTTTACTCTGCGCTGTAGGTGAGGGTTGGACTGGTATATTAAGAGCTCCGCCTTTCTGCTGATCCTCTCTCTTAACCACAACAGACTGGGGCTGCGCCTGTACCGCTGCAGACAAAGCCCCAAATCCACCCAGCCGTCTCCCACTCTGTCCGACCATCGCTCTGAACCAGACACTTAACTCCTCCATCCGAGACTCCCTAATGAGAATCAGTCCTGTTTCTCCTGTCTGCCGCAGCTAAAGACAGTGAACGGCCGTAGCACCTCGCTCTGTGTTTTGTTTGCTCGCACCTCTTTAAGTTTAGCGGTAACTTTCTCGGACGTAACGCTGGTAGTATACCAAACCCCCGCAGACATTGCAGAGATGTTAACATGCACTTCTCTTGTTCTGTCACCTGTCTCTGCTTCACAGGCTGCTTCTGCCACCCCGTTGGCTCTGTCCCCTCAGGCGGCGGCGCCCCCTGTGACCCCAGCAGCGGGAAATGCACTTGTAAGCCCGGCGTGGAAGGCCCCCACTGTGACAAGTGCATAAGGGGATACTGGGGGTTTCATGAATACGGCTGCCGTCCGTGCGACTGCGCGGGGGGCTGTGACCCCTACACCGGTGACTGCGTATCTGGGTAAGAGCCAACGCCTGTCCGTACTTATTAGCATGAATGAATCGAGATGAAGCAATGCGTACAGTGGAGGTAGACGTTGTGTTTCGTGTTAACCCTGAGTGGGGTCCTGGCTCTGACTCATTCTACCTCTGCTGTACAGCTCAGATGTGGAGGTCCTCTATGCTGCTGCCGGAAACCCAGGGAACGGCAGCGATAATAGTGAGACAGCACTCTTCAGAGTGGAGGAGCTTTTCTCTGCACTGCACCACTCTGGTGAGGAACAAGTCAGATAAAGCTGCAGCTGTTCCTATCCCGAAATCGGCTCAAGAAAGTATCGTTTAATAGTGTTCGTTGGATTTGTGATTTTGTGTTGCAGAGGAATGTGAGTGCATTGAAGGTAACCTGGGCAGCCCTAAATGGTTCTGTGTGGCTAAGTTTGACTATGGTAAGCAGAAATCTTTGTCAATTTGGAACTATATAAAACAGTCATTATACAGAAGGCAGGCACCATATAATCCAGTCTTAGATATAAGCTTGCTGAAAAACATGAAGTCTTACACCTCAGCGGTGTTAATGTTAATACATTAAATACATGTAGCTAAAAAACAGCATAGTCTTTGGATGCCTAACACATCATCTCAATTAAAAGTTATGCAAATAAAGAGAAAAAGGTGCTTCTAGTGAGCCTTTGTAGCTCATTAAAAACGAAAAAAGAAAAGTTCTTTCTCAGTCGAAAAAATAACATAAGGACTATGCTGAATGGATTAGTTGCTGCTTATTGGCAATTCAGAAAGGTTCAGCGTAAACATTTCAAGCTTCATGCTCACCAAAAACACCCGCAATCCCCTGACTGACACTGTGGTTCTTGATGGTGAGCATAAAGTCTCTCAGATAGGAAAATGAGTTGTTTCACTGCGTTTTATACCATATCTATGCATAACGTCTGACTTCTGCTGAACTGATATAAAGCAATGACAGCTCTTCACCTTGCACTTCATCAACAATAATTAGCTGCAGCAGCTACTTGTATATTCACAGTTTCTGTATATCATCATTTTGACTTCTCTTCCAACCCGCCGCATGTGCAGTGATAGTTAAAGTTGACATTTGACATTGTTTACGTGAGAAAATGGAATGTAGACAGACCTTGTGCGGTATGATGGCCTGTGTCTCAGACGGCTATGTTAGGGTAAAACCTAAATACGCTGGAATTTTTATTTTAATTTTTTTAGTCATTCGGTCATGTGGTGGATTAGAGGCAGACTAGGTTTGCCACAGAGTGCTCCTAAATTCCTGAATAGGAAGTTTATCTGTTCGCTGTCTTGGCAGCTACTCTCTGTTAAAACTTCTCCCAATGGCCACGTTAATATTTCTTCCCCCTTAGGCTTTTTTTCTTTGTTTCTAGACTGAGATTGAAAAGGAAACGTTTTAAAAGCGATGAAACGATCCCTTTTAAATATGTGAACAAACTGTTCCCCCAAGCCAAATTTGGCTGATGAGAAATTCAAGACATGCAATTCTGATAAGACTGGATTGTGACCTGTCAAAGCAGCTTGAAAATGTGTTTACGGGTGGTTCTGGGTTGATCTTAACGGCTAACTAACCAAGCTTGACTTTTACTTTGCTGAACTGAGACAGGTCGTATGGACTAGAAAAGTCAAATGTTCTTATTTTTCCTGTCTAAAGAGCTACAAAAACTGTCTGACATGAAATAGCCATAAAATATGTCCATGGCTATTCAGTATTTGGATACCCTAAAGATTATGAATCATGTATATTTAATTTCAGTTAATAAAACTAGTTAAAAAACACACATATTTTATTTTTATTATGACACAATTAGGATTATTTTCAAAGATTTCAGTAATCGTTGTCTAGTTATCACTGTCTAAACTCAAATGATGTGAAAAGAGACAATCCAGATGTTGTGTTCTGTAGCAATCTGTAGGAATGAAATTAGAGTTCCCTTTTTAAACTAGTAATAATTTACTGTATAAAAACTCCTAGCCAACAAAATATTTATATGTTTCAGGGTAGATATTCAGCAGGACTATAACATAGTTAGTGACTGGGTTTTAACATTTACTGTTTGTGTTGCAGTTCTGGTGGTGAAGGTGATGTCCGCTCATGATAAAGGTTCTCATGCCGAGGTGGAGGTGAAGATTAAAAAGGTTCTTCATCAGAACCCTCGCTTGAAGATCCAGCAGGGAAGTGTCACTCTTCATCCTGAGTCCTGGACCGTCCGAGGCTGTACCTGTCCCATCCTCAATCCAGGTCAGCCTAACTCACTTCCAAAGAAAACCTGGAACAGACTCATTCAAAAGTGAAATCATACGGTGATGGTTTCAGACAACATTCACCCAGACTGCAGTATTATCGACTGTAACAATAATTTATGTCCACTCAGCATCCTCATGAATGCCATGATAATTTAGGCCTTTAAATGATTTGTTTGGATTTTTAACTAGTCAGAATCATGATACAACAAACAACGTTATTGAAGGTCTGAATTTATTGTGAATTATCTCCAATTCAGAGAGGTTAGAAGTGATTCATGCAGGCCAAAATCTATACATACAACCCCAATAACACGGGGATAAATGTCCTTTTTCCAGGTTGCAGAAAAATCCTCCACATTTTGTCGCAATCAGCAGGTTTCTGGAATATTGGATCACTTGTCCTTTCAGTATTGGCAAAACTAATTTAAATTGGATAGTTTCTTGGCACAGACCCAGCTGTTAGGCATAGTCTGCATTTTTAAAAAAGGGACGAGGTCAACGTATTAGGAAAACTATTCTGGAGGCATAATGTAGGCCTTCTAAAACCGGCTTTTGTGTGTGTTTGGAATTTGTAATGGGCAATTTTGTCAAAAGTGTCAACCATCCGACCCAAATCTAAACCAAATGATCATTATTTAAGAAAATGGGTTATAATGTTCAAGAAAAAGCGAAGCACCACATTCTGGTGCTTCGCTTTTTCCATTTCTTCAGAATCCAGAGATGCTATTTAAATACAAGCTGCTTTTCTTTTTGAGGTCCAAAAGGAAGCAGGAGTAGGGTTAGTTGATTTATTAATTGCTAGTTAATTTGCTTTCCTGTCTCTAAGTATATAACAATCGTCCTACACCCACTCATGGCCATTTTAGAGGAAGCAAACAACCATGTTTTGGACTGTAGGAGGAAGCCTGAGTACCAGAAGGAGAAGCCATGCGTGCAGAAGGAGAACATGCAAGCAACATGCAGAAAATATAGCAAATAAATCAAAGTTCAGTTTTTCAGCACTGGTTTCTAAAGGTGAACACCCGCTTACCAAAATCTGCATGGTTTGATAAAGTTGACTGCCATTAACCTTCAAAAATCGCTTCAACCTCAACCATATTGAAAATTTGCAGGCTATGCTCAAATGTCAGTTCCAAGCAACAAAACATCCAATTCCCTGCTGCTAGCTAAAAGACATTTATACAAATAACATTAGGGGTGTATGGATATATTTGAGCCCGTGTGTATAATTTTTACTCTGTGAGGATTAAAGAAAAAACGTGTGCATGTAAATCTTGTTATATTTCTAAATAATGATTAAAGTTGTATCATCATTCCACCCTGGAGAAAGAGCTGCTCCTATTTGTGTCCGAAAGCCTGAAAATAACAACATTCTTGTTTCTAATGCGTATGTAAACTTGTGACCGGCACTTTAACTTGTTTCTTTTCATAAAGAGTTTACTCTGCTGGCCTGCTGCACTCCCATCTGTTTCTTACCAAAATAATTAATAGTTTCTGCCCTTTTCATCCTCTGCTCCTCTCCAGGTTATGAGTATGTAGTTGCTGGTCATAAAAACTGGAAAACTGGCCGACTCGCGATGAACACCAGGAGCTTCGTTAAGCCGTGGAAGACGAGCCTGGGACCCAAACTCCTCCACATTATCAGAAAGGACTGCGGGCGGCGGTAAAGAGGCTTCCAAGAACAACAAGGGATGGGGAAGGTGGATTATTGTCTGTGACGTGAGAGAAAGCGTGGTCCGACATTCAACTGTGTGACTCCCCTGATTGACTGATACCTTTTCTCCTGCTGGCCAAAAGGTGTCAACCGGACAGAAAAACTACAAAAGACTGTTGTTAAGCTGTCAAAAGAATAAAAGAAACAACATCAACTTCTTTACAGGCAGAATGAAACATTTTAAATTTGATCTTATGTTTTCTGATGTTTTTTTACGGCTTGTTTTTAAACTACACGCAGAGATATATTTTGTTTAAGTGTTTATGGTTCCCGCTTTGGTTATTTTATTGAAAAGTACTTGAACAGCGTCAATGCCACAGTTTGAAGTATTCCTATGATTTCAGATGATAATAAATTATGATGAGTTGACATTAATGTGTGTGCGTGGGACTTTCTGCTCCACTCTACCGTCTCGTGCAATGAGCTAATGTAGCCCTTTCAGCCAATTTAGTTAAACACAAAGTCAACAGTAAGTCACCCTCACTTATTATCAGCTTGTTCTGTCATATGAACAATTCACTTCAATCTGAGGACCGGTCTCATGGGGCGATCTGAACCCGGTTTTGACGTAGGCTTGTGTTTTTTTTTTTTCTGGCTGTGCTTCAGAACCAGAGAGAAAACAACATTTTGGATATTTTCGCAGGATGCTCAGTTAAAAATAGACCTAATGTTCTGTCTCCTAGGATAGCAACAAACAAATAGATGCAAAGGATTCCTCAGAAATGGCATCATCCCAAACGGGTTCACAAAATAAATAGGGAAAAAAAGCCCTTTTAAAGAAAGAAATTATCATTAAAATGCTTTTTCCGCCCCAGATATATTTCTGTTCTTTTGTTTTCTATTCCCCCTCTCTTTTCCTAATACTTTTTGGACTTGATTCTGAAGAATGGATATTCTGGATATGCACTTACTTCATATGAAGTGGAATACGCCATGCAGACTGGGAGCCCTCCTTTGGCTATAGGAGAGTAAAGGACTTTCAGATGGTCTAGACCAGTGGTCCACAACCTTTACAGTCAAATAACCATTTTGCCTTTATTGTAGATAAATAAAACTCGTTTAGAGCTGCAAGTCTTGCATGACCTTTTATTTCTGATAAACATCAGTTATAGCAAACTGTCTTACAAGTTTATGAGAAGAAGAGGAAGGCCTCAAAGGAAAGAAATAAGACCAGGTGCATGGTTTTGGTTTCATTTGGTGTTGTCATTACTTCCTTGTTTGTTTATGTTCATTTATTGGTTCCATATTGGTTCATGATTTTGTGCTTAGTTTCTTAGGTTATTCTTGCGTTCTGTCATTTCCTATCATTGGATTAATTTATCTTAAGTCTCTGTTTATTCTTTCCCCTTTGTTTGCAGATCCTTATCAGTTTTATTCTTATTAAAAGCCATTTTGTGGAAGGTCTAAATAACCAATTGTGGTTCTGGAGGCGCAGGTTGCAGAGCCCTGATTTTGGCTTTTTTATGTAGTATTTTATATTTTAGGTACGCTAAAAATGTACAGAAGCAGAAGAAATAACAATGTTTTAACAGTAAATGTTAGTGTAGCTGAAAGTATAAAATATGTTAGTATTTTTTCAAGATGAAACTAATTTTGTGTAAAAAAAACCAAAAACGTTTAAATCAGTGACAATGTTAATAAAATGGAGAATGCATGCATTAAATACATTTATCTTCAATTAGAGGTTTCACTATTAATAAAATGTATAATTTGATATGGTATGTAAAGTGCATTAATCAAAATGTGAATTCTTTGTATTTTAAACATAAATGGATTTTCTTTGTATTGAATATTTTCACCATCATGTGCTGTAGCACTCCCTAAATTTATTTATCTGTCATTCTTACCCATCAAAGTCAGTCAGTGGTGCTGTCACTGCAATTAACAAGGCGGTCCTCTGTCAGGCTCCATTTGATGAGCCCTGTCCACAGTTCAAACTATATAATGATGGAGGATCTCACAGGAAATACTAAAATTTAAATTCTTTTTAACTTTTATTTTTTGTATTTTAACCTATTTTCTTTTGTTCGAATATTTTAAACAGTGTTCCTCTTTCGACCAAACTTCAAAGCCTGGCAGACAGAAGATAACTTTTCTTGTGGTCAACTAGGACATTTTTAGAATTCAATTTCTGTCTTTCTGTTGTTGCTAGAAGTTTCATGGTGATAATTGTTTATGAAGCTTTCATGCTCTTTAATCAGTGTATCTTAGGTAAACATGCCTGGAGAAACATAAATCACGTATGAAAACCTTCACAACATTCGTGTAGAGAAAAGTGGCCTGGATCACCGTTGAGCACATGAGTACCGGTAAATTTAATTAATTGAGAGGAGACCTCATTAAGAGTTCATCGTCTGCAGCTGTGGCAACTGCAGCTAGCTCTATTTAAGCCTCAGATGTTGGTTACAACTTCAGCTGAAGCAGGAACCATGGGTGGTGTTTGGATTCTGGTATTCTGTGCAGTGACTTTTTGGCTGAAAGGTTTGTGGTTTCCCCTCTTTGGAACTTTGTTGTAAAATTGTTAATTTTATGTTTCACAAATATCTTGGGCAAACTTGAAGAGTAACTCACCCCAATATAAAAGCATAAACTTGCTCTCAGGCCAATTTGAAAAATTCCACTGAAGTGGGTGGGGATGAGGAGGAAGGGAGGGGGGGAGCGGGAAGCTAAAATTCTCATATTGAATAATGAGAGCAGACTGATGCTGGTATTTGCCCCATGATTTGGGCTTTTGGGGTAATCTAGTGTCACTGGAGATTAGTGTGGTTGATTGCCTTTGTTCTGGCTGTAGGTGGGGTGTGTATGGTTTATTTTTATCGATTAGGATATAAAACAATAAGTTTCTTTGGGGAAGAGTTACTCTTTAAGGTGGTGGTGGAGCTGTACTTGTCAGTCTTGAGAAAACAAAATGTGCTGTTTTGTACCCAGGCTCTTGCTTGCCAGTTTCTCAAAATGGAGTGCATTATGAGGAGCAGAAGGCTGGCAACTGTAAGTTCATATCAAAAGATGTGTGTGGATTTCCAATCACGTTCTAAGACTAACGCTATGGTTTGATTTTGAAGTGCTGTCCCAAAATGAGAATTCTCTAGCGAAGAAAATTGCAGTGCGCCAGTCAATGACTTCAAGGTTGACCCAAACATCAAAAGAAGGTAATGCTTGCTGTTTAACTACGTTAAGTCTGAGCAGTTAACTTTTTTTTTAAGTCTAAATGGTTAAGTGAAGTAACATAAACTTGACACGTTGTGTCAACTTGTTCTTTACTATTAAGTCAATGACAACGTGTCAAGTGACGCCGCCCACAACGTGTCAAGTGACGCCGCCCACAACGTGTCAAGTGACGCCGCCCACAACGTGTCAAGTGACGCCGCCCACAACGTGTCAAGTGACGCCGCCCACGAACGTGTCAAGTGACGCCGCCCACAACGTGTCAAGTGACGCCGCCCACAACGTGTCAAGTGACGCCGCCCACGAACGTGTCAAGTGACGCCGCCCACACGTGTCAAGTGACGCCGCCCACAACGTGGTCAAGTGACGCCGCCCACAGAACGTGTCAAGTGACTCGCCGCCCACAACGTTCAAGTGACGCCCCCACAACGTGTCAAGTGACGCCGCCCACAACGTGTCAAGTGACGCCGCCCACACGGTCAAGTGAACGTGTCAAGTGACGCCGACCACAACGTGTCAAGTGACGCCGCCCACAACGTGTCAAGTGACGCCGCCCACAACGTGTCAAGTGACGCCGCCCACAACGTGTCAAGTGACGCCGCCCACAACGTGTCAAGTGACGCCGCCCACAACGTGTCAAGTGACGCCGCCCACAACGTGTCAAGTGACGCCGCCCACAACGTGTCAAGTGACGCCGCCCACAACGTGTCAAGTGACCCGCCCACAACGTGTCAAGTGACGCCGCCCACAACGTGTCAAGTGACGCCGCCCACAACGTGTCAAGTGACGCCGCCCACAACGTGTCAAGTGACGCCGCCCACAACGTGTCAAGTGACGCCGCCCACAACGTGTCAAGTGACGCCGCCCACAACGTGTCAAGTGACGCCGCCCACAACGTGTCAAGTGACGCCGCCCACACGTGTCAAGTGACGCCGCCCACAACGTGTCAAGTGACGCCGCCCACAACGTGTCAAGTGACGCCGCCCACAACGTGTCAAGTGACGCCGCACCACAACGTGTCAAGTGACGCCGCCCACAACGTGTCAAGTTGACGCCGCCCACAACGTGTCAAGTGACGCCGCCCACAACGTGTCAAGTGACGCCGCCCACACGTGTCAAGTGACGCCGCCCCACACGTGTCAAGTGACGCCGCCCACAACGTGTCAAGTGACGCCGCCCACAACGTGTCAAGTGACGCCGCCCACAACGTGTCAAGTGACGCCGCCCACAACGTGTCAAGTGACGCCGCCCACAACGTGTCAGTGACGCCGCCCACAACGTGTCAAGTGACGCCGCCCACAACGTGTCAAGTGACGCCGCCCACAACGTGTCAAGTGACGCCGCCCACAACGTGTCAGTGACGCCGCCCACAACGTGTCAAGTGACGCCGCCCACAACGTGTCAAGTGACGCCGCCCACAACGTGTCAGTGACGCCGCCCACAACGTGTCAAGTGACGCCGCCCACAACGTGTCAATTGACGCCGCCCACAACGTGTCAAGTGACGCCGCCCACAACGTGTCAAGTGACGCCGCCCACAACGTGTCAAGTGACGCCGCCCACAACGTGTCAAGTGACGCCGCCACAACGTGTCAAGTGACGCCGCCCACAACGTGTCAAGTGACGCCGCCCACAACGTGTCAAGTGACGCCGCCCACAACGTGTCAAGTGACGCCGCCCACAACGTGTCAAGTGACGCCGCCCACAACGTGTCAAGTGACGCCGCCCACAACGTGTCAAGTGACGCCGCCCACAACGTGTCAAGTGACGCCGCCCACAACGTGTCAAGTGACGCCGCCCACAACGTGTCAAGTGACGCCGCCCACAACGTGTCAAGTGACGCCGCCCACAACGTGTCAAGTGACGCCGCCCACAACGTGTCAAGTGACGCCGCCCCACACGTGTCAAGTGACGCCGCCCACAACGTGTCAAGTGACGCCGCCCACAACGTGTCAAGTGACGCCGCCCACAACGTGTCAAGTGACGCCGCCCAAACGTGTCAAGTGACGCGCCCCACAACGTGTCAAGTGACGCCGCCCACAACGTGTCAAGTGACGCCGCCCACAACGTAGTGACGCGCCCACAACGTGTCAAGTGACGCCGCCCACAACGTGTCAAGTGACGCCGCCCACAACGTGTCAAGTGACGCCGCCCACAACGTGTCAAGTGACGCCGCCCACAACGTGTCAAGTGACGCCGCCCCAACGTGTCAAGTGACGCCGCCCCACAACGTGTCAAGTGACGCCGCCCACAACGTGTCAAGTGACGCCGCCCACAACGTGTCAAGTGACGCCGCCCACAACGTGTCAAGTGACGCCGCCCACAACGTGTCAAGTGACCGCCGCCCACAACGTGTCAAGTGACGCCGCCCACAACGTGTCAAGTGACGCCGCCCACAACGTGTCAAGTGACGCCGCCCCAACGTGTCAAGTGACGCCGCCCCACAACGTGTCAAGTGACGCCGCCCACAACGTGTCAAGTGACGCCGCCCACAACGTGTCAAGTGACGCCGCCCACAACGTGTCAAGTGACGCCGCCCACAGACGTGTCAAGTGACGCCGTGCCCCACAACGTGTCAAGTGACGCCGCCCACAACGTGTCAAGTGACGCCGCCCACAACGTGTCAAGTGACGCCGCCCACAACTGTCAAGTACGCCGCCCACAACGTGTCAATTGAACGCCGCCCACAACGTGTCAAGTGACGCCGCCCACAACGTGTCAAGTGACGCCGCCCACAACGTGTCAAGTGACGCCGCCCACAACGTGTCAAGTGACCGCCGCCCACAACGTGTCAAGTGACGCCGCCCACAACGTGTCCAAGTGACGGCCGCCCACAACGTGTCAAGTGACGCCGCCCACAACGTGTCAGTGACGCCGCCCACAACGGTCAAGTGACGACGCCGCCCACAACGTGTCAAGTGACGCGTACCACAAACGTTGTCAAGTGACGCCGCCCACAACGTGTCAAGTGACGCCGCCCACAACGTGTCAAGTGACGCCGCCCACAACGTGTCAAGTGACGCCGCCCACAACGTGTCAAGTGACGCCGCCCACAACGTGTCAAGTGACGCCTTCCCACAAGTGTCAAGTTACGCCGCCCAACAAGTGTCCAGTGAGCGCCCACAACGTGTCAAGTGACGCCGCCCACAACGTGTCAAGTGACGCCGCCCACAAAGTGTCAAGTGACGCCGCCCACAACGTGTCAAGTGACGCCGCCCACAACGTGTCAAGTGACGGCCGCCACAAAGTGTCAAGTGACGCCGCCCACAACGTGTCAAGTGACGCCGCCCAAACGTGTCAAGTGACGCCGCCCCACAACGTGTCAAGTGACGCCGCCCCACAACGTGTCAAGTGACGCCGCCCACAACGTGTTCAAGTGACGCCGCCCACAACGTGTCAAGTGACGCCGCCCACAACGGTCAGTGACGCCGCCCACAACGTTCAAGTGACGCCGCCCACAACGTGTCAAGTGACGCCGCCCACAACGTGTCAAGTGACGCCGCCCACAACGTGGCAAGTGACGCCGCCCACAACGTGTCAAGTGACGCCGCCCACAACGTGTCAAGTGACGCCGCCCCACAACGTGTCAAGTGACGCCGCCCACAACGTGTCAAGTGACGCCGCCCACAACGTGTCAAGTGACGCCGCCCAACAACGTGTCAAGTGACGCCGCCCACAACGTGTCAAGTGACGCCGCCCACACGTGTCAAGTGACGCCGCCCACAACGTGTCAAGTGACGCCGCCCACAACGTGTCAAGTGACGCCGCCCCACAAACGTGTCAGTGACGCCGCCCACAACGTGTCAAGTGACGCCGCCCACAACGTGTCAAGTGACGCCGCCCACAACGTGTCAAGTGACGCCGCCCACAACGTGTCAAGTGACGCCGCCCACAACGTGTCAAGTGACGCCGCCCACAACGTGTCAAGTGACGCCGCCCACAACGTGTCAAGTGACGCCGCCCACAACGTGTCAAGTGACGCCGCCCACACGTGTCAAGTGACGCCGCCCACAACGTGTCAAGTGACGCCGCCCACAACGTGTCAAGTGACGCCGCCCACAACGTGTCAAGTGACGCCGCCCACAACGTGTCAAGTGACGCCGCCCACAACGTGTCAAGTGACGCCGCCCACAACGTGTCAAGTGACGCCGCCCACAACGTGTCAAGTGACGCCGCCCACAACGTGTCAAGTGACGCCGCCCACAACGTGTCAAGTGACGCCGCCCACAACGTGTCAAGTGACGCCGCCCACAACGTGTCAAGTGACGCCGCCCACAACGTGTCAAGTGACGCCGCCCACAACGTGTCAAGTGACGCCGCCCACAACGTGTCAAGTGACGCCGCCCACAACGTGTCAAGTGACGCCGCCCACAACGTGTCAAGTGACGCCGCCCACAACGTGTCAAGTGACGCCGCCACAACGTGTCAAGTGACGCCGCCCACAACGTGTCAAGTGACGCCGCCCACAACGTGTCAAGTGACGCCGCCCACAACGGGTCAAGTGACGCCGCCCACAACGTGTCAAGTGACGCCCCCGCCCACAACGTGTCCAAGTGACGCCGCCCACAACGTGTCAAGTGAACGCCGCCCACAACGTGTCAAGTGACGCCGCCCACATACG
Source organism: Fundulus heteroclitus (assembly GCF_011125445.2). NCBI lineage: Eukaryota > Metazoa > Chordata > Actinopteri > Cyprinodontiformes > Fundulidae > Fundulus > Fundulus heteroclitus. The sequence goes on from NC_046362.1 coordinate 11,730,474, forward strand.
TGTCCAAGGTTGACGCCGCCCACAACGTGTCAATGACGCCGCCCACAACGTGTCAAGTGACGCCGCCCACAACGTGTCAAGTGACGCCGCCCACAACGTGTCAAGTGACGCCGCCCACAACGTGTCAAGTGACGCCGCCCACAACGTGTCAAGTGACGCCGCCCACACGTGTCAAGTGACGCCGCCCACAAACGTGTCAAGTGACGCCGCCCCACCACACGGGTCAAGTGACGCCGCCCACAACGTGTCAAGTGACGCCGGCCCACACACGTGTCAAGTGACGCCGCCCACAACGTGTCAAGTGACGCCGCCACAACGTGTCAAGTGACGCCGCCCACAACGTGTCAAGTGACGCCGCCCACAACGTGTCAAGTGACGCCGCCCACACGTGTCCAGTGACGCCGCCACACAACGTGTCAAGTGACGCCGCCCACAACGTGTCAAGTGACGCCGCCCACAACGTGTCAAGTGACGCCGCCCCACACGTGTCAAGTGACGCCGCCCACAACCTGTCAAGTGACGCCGCCCACAACGTGTCAAGTGACGCCGCCCACAACGTGTCAAGTGACGCCGCCCACAACGTGTCAAGTGACGCCGCCCACAACGTGTCAAGTGACGCCGCCCACAACGTGTCAAGTGACGCCGCCCACAACGTGTCAAGTGACGCCGCCCACAACGTGTCAAGTGACGCCGCCCACAACGTGTCAAGTGACGCCGCCCACAACGTGTCAAGTGACGCCGCCCACAACGTGTCAAGTGACGCCGCCCCACAACGTGTCAAGTGACGCCGCCCACAACGTGTCAAGTGACGCCGCCCACAACGTGTCAAGTGACGCCGCCCACAACGTGTCAAGTGACGCCGCCCACAACGTGTCAAGTGACGCCGCCCACACCGTGTCAAGTGACGCCGCCCCAAACGTGTCAAGTGACGCCGCCCACAACGTGTCAAGTGACGGCCGCCCACAACGTGTCAAGTGACGCCGCCCCACAACGGGTCAAGTGACGGGCCGCCACACAACGTGTCAAGTGACGTCCGCCCACAACGTGTCAAGTGACGCCGCCCACAACGTGTCAAGTTGGACGCCGCCCACCGAACGTGTCAAGTGACGCCGCCCACAACGTGTCAAGTGACGCCGCCCACAAACGGTGTCAAGTGACGCCGCGCACAACGTGTCAAGTGACGCCGCCCACAACGTGTCCAAGTGGAGCGCCGCCAAGCAACGTGTCAAGTGACGCCGCCCACAACCTGTGTCAAGTGACGCCGCCCACAACGTGTCAAGTGACGCCGCCCACAACGTGTCAAGTGACGCCGCCCACAACGTGTCAAGTGACGCCGCCCACAACGTGTCAAGTGACGCCGCCCACAACGTGTCAAGTGACGCCGCCCACAACGTGTCAAGTGACGCGCCCCCACAAACGTGTCAAGTGACGCCGCCACAACGTGTCAAGTGACGCCGCCCACAACGTGTCAAGTGACCGCCGCCCACAACGTGTCAAGTGACGCCGCCCACAACGTGTCAAGTGACGCAGCCCACAACGTGTCAAGTGACGCCGCCCACAACGTGTCAAGTGACGCCGCCCACAACGTGTCAAGTGACGCCGCCCACAACGTGTCAAGTGACGCCGCCCACAACGTGTCAAGTGACGCCGCCCACAACGGTCAAGTGACGCCGCCCACAACGTGTCAAGTGACGCCGCCCACAACGTGTCAAGTGACGCCGCCCACAACGTGTCAAGTGACGCCGCCCACAACGTGTCAAGTGACGCCGCCCACAACGTGTCAAGTGACGCCGCCCACAACGTGTCAAGTGACGCCGCCCACAACGTGTCAAGTGACGCCGCCCACAACGTGTCAAGTGACGCCGCCCACAACGTGTCAAGTGACGCCGCCCACAACGTTGTCAAGTGACGCCGCCCACAACGTGTCAAGTGACGCCGCCCACAACGTGTCAAGTGACGCCGCCCACAACGTGTCAAGTGACGCCGCCCACAACGTGTCAAGTGACGCCGCCCACAACGTGTCAAGTGACGCCGCCCACAACGTGTCAAGTGACGCCGCCCACAACGTGTCAAGTGACGCCGCCCACAACGTGTCAAGTGACGCCGCCCACAACGTGTCAAGTGACGCCGCCCACAACGTGTCAAGTGACGCCGCCCACAACGTGTCAAGTGACGCCGCCCACAACGTGTTCAAGTGACGCCGCCCACAACGTGTCAAGTGACGCCGCCCACAACGTGTCAAGTGACGCCGCCCACAACGTGTCAAGTGACGCCGCCCACAACGTGTCAAGTGACGCCGCCCACAACGTGTCAAGTGACGCCGCCCACAACGTGTCAAGTGACGCCGCCCCACAACGTGTCAAGTGACGCCGCCCACAACGTGTCAAGTGACGCCGGGTCAGACCACAACGTGTCAAGTGACGCCGCCCACAACGTGTCAAGTGACGCCGCCCACAACGTGTCAAGTGACGCCGCCCACAACGTGTCAAGTGACGCCGCCCCACAACGTGTCAAGTGACGCCGCCCACAACGTGTCAAGTGACGCCGCCCACAACGTGTCAAGTGACGCCGCCCACAACGTGTCAAGTGACGCCGCCCACAACGTGTCAAGTGACGCCGCCCACAACGTGTCAAGTGACGCCGCCCACAACGTGTCAAGTGACGCCGCCCACAACGTGTCAAGTGACGCCGCCACAACGTGTCAAGTGACGCCGCCCACAACGTGTCAAGTGACGCCGCCCACAACGTGTCAAGTGACGCCGCCCCACAACGTGTCAAGTGACGCCGCCCACAACGTGTCAAGTGACGCCGCCCACAACGTGTCAAGTGACGCCGCCCACAACGTGTCAAGTGACGCCGCCCACAACGTGTCAAGTGACGCCGCCCACAACGTGTCAAGTGACGCCGCCCACAACGTGTCAAGTGACGCCGCCCACAACGTGTCAAGTGACGCCGCCCACAACGTGTCAAGTGACGCCGCCCACAACGTGTCAAGTGACGCCGCCCACAACGTGTCAAGTGACGCCGCCCACAACGTGTCAAGTGACGCCGCCCACAACGTGTCAAGTGACGCCGCCCACAACGTGTCAAGTGACGCCGCCCACAACGTGTCAAGTGACGCCGCCCACAACGTGTCAAGTGACGCCGCCCACAACGTGTCAAGTGACGCCGCCCACAACGTGTCAAGTGACGCCGCCCACAACGTGTCAAGTGACGCCGCCCACAACGTGTCAAGTGACGCCGCCCACAACGTGTCAAGTGACGCCGCCCACAACGTGTCAAGTGACGCCGCCCACAACGTGTCAAGTGACGCCGCCCACAACGTGTCAAGTGACGCCGCCCACAACGTGTCAAGTGACGCCGCCCACAACGTGTCAAGTGACGCCGCCCACAACGTGTCAAGTGACGCCGCCCACAACGTGTCAAGTGACGCCGCCCACAACGTGTCAAGTGACGCCGCCCACAACGTGTCAAGTGACGCCGCCCACAACGTGTCAAGTGACGCCGCCCACAACGTGTCAAGTGACGCCGCCCACAACGTGTCAAGTGACGCCGCCCACAACGTGTCAAGTGACGCCGCCCACAACGTGTCAAGTGACGCCGCCCACAACGTGTCAAGTGACGCCGCCCACAACGTGTCAAGTGACGCCGCCCACAACGTGTCAAGTGACGCCGCCCACAACGTGTCAAGTGACGCCGCCCACAACGTGTCAAGTGACGCCGCCCACAACGTGTCAAGTGACGCCGCCCACAACGTGTCAAGTGACGCCGCCCACAATCGGTCAAGTGACGCCGCCCACAACGTGTCAAGTGACGCCGCCCACAACGTGTCAAGTGACGCCGCCCACAACGTGTCAAGTGACGCCCGCCCACAACGTGTCAAGTGACGCCGCCCACAACGTGTCAAGTGACGCCGCCCACAACGTGTCAAGTGACGCCGCCCACAACGTGTCAAGTGACGCCGCCCACAACGTGTCAAGTGACGCCGCCCACAACGTGTCAAGTGACGCCGCCCACAACGTGTCAAGTGACGCCGCCCACAACGTGTCAAGTGACGCCGCCCACAACGTGTCAAGTGACGCCGCCCACAACGTGTCAAGTGACGCCGCCCACAACGTGTCAAGTGACGCCGCCCACAACGTGTCAAGTGACGCCGCCCACAACGTGTCAAGTGACGCCGCCCACAACGTGTCAAGTGACGCCGCCCACAACGTGTCAAGTGACGCCGCCCACAACGTGTCAAGTGACGCCGCCCACAACGTGTCAAGTGACGCCGCCCACAACGTGTCAAGTGACGCCGCCCACAACGTGTCAAGTGACGCCGCCCACAACGTGTCAAGTGACGCCGCCCACAACGTGTCAAGTGACGCCGCCCACAACGTGTCAAGTGACGCCGCCCACAACGTGTCAAGTGACGCCGCCCACAACGTGTCAAGTGACGCCGCCCACAACGTGTCAAGTGACGCCGCCCACAACGTGTCAAGTGACGCCGCCCACAACGTGTCAAGTGACGCCGCCCACAACGTGTCAAGTGACGCCGCCCACAACGTGTCAAGTGACGCCGCCCACAACGTGTCAAGTGACGCCGCCCACAACGTGTCAAGTGACGCCGCCCACCACGTGTCAAGTGACGCCGCCCACAACGTGTCAAGTGACGCCGCCCACAACGTGTCAAGTGACGCCTTTTAAATAAACTAAATTTACTTAATATTTCTACTGTTTCTGTAGCTCATTGATCTGGAGGGTGAAGGTCAGTTTGTGACATAGTGTTTTTTTTTTTTTTTTTTTTTTTTTTTTTTTTTCCTCCTCCCCTCTCCATATGTAGGATGGCCACAGACCTTCTATGGGTTTAAGTCCGATTGCTTTCTAATCAGGAACACCATGATCATTGAACCACATTTTGTTACTTTTAGGCAGTGTGGGCAGGTGCCTAGTCCTTCTGGAAAATGGCAACTTCACACTGCAGGATGGCCGAACCATGAAATGTGTTATATCCTGGCAGATGACTGCCTCAGCTGTGGTCTTTAGAACACCCAGTGGACCAACACCAGCAGACGACATGGCACCCCCCAATACTAACAGTGCAGACTTCACAGTGGATTCTGTGCCACTCCACTCTTGCGTAACAGTCCAGTTTATTCTCTTATCCCAGATAAGATGCTTGTAGACAATATGGCTGACACACCAACTCCAGCCTCGGTCCGCTCCTTTTTATGAAGCTCTCCTAAAATCTTGAATTTTTTTTCCCCGACAATCCCCTTATGACCATGGTTATTACCCAAGTTTCAGTGAATGTGCTTGGATGCATAACTCTAAACAACCAGCTTCTGCTGATTTCAACTAATTATAGTTCCAAATCAATTCTTTAGAAATGTCAACTGTCATTGTTAGTGTGCATACGATGAAAATTACAGACATCTTTCTATGTGGAGAACTTGCACAAACAGCGGCTGACAAATTTTTGTTGCCCCTCTGTAGGTAGACATTTTTCATAGCTGGGTCACCAAGGTTGTACTCATCACAGGTGATCTTTTGTCCCACTTCACAGAAACTCTACAACTTCTAGGTTTCTTGGAAATTTAAAGCTTCAGCTTCCAAGCATATTTTGCAGATGGAATAAACCACTCCATGATCCTATTTATATCCTTAGTACTGAGACTTCGCCTAACCAGCCAGCCAGACTTACACTATAGGTATCCAGCTTGTCGGTCTGGACAGGCTAACACTCTACAGTCTAAAACGTACCGGATCAGTCACGGTGCTGGAGGCAGGAGTTTATGATGTGTCACTCTTAACCCATAAGAAGCAACGCTGTTCTGTAGCAATCAGTCAGGACGGCAACCACAACGAAGCAATGTTTTAATGATGCTCTGTATTATATCCTGAACGAGCTGGCTATATCTTAAAAAACTCAACTGGCTGCTCTAAGAGCTAAAACAGTGTGCTGCTTGGAGTTTGCGTTACATCTGTAGTTATCTGATTGGTTGTACCCTGTTTCCGCTGACGCTGGTAGTCCCACCTTTGAAATTGGGCTCTATTGGCAGCTTTCCCGACTGTATTGCCGTGTTTATGGCATAAGTCAGTCTGGCTGGCCAGGCTAGGGATTCCTACCTATGACCCATCTTCAGTGTCCTGGCCGAGGGAAGACTGTTCTCCAAGATTTCACAGTTCACGACCCCCATCCATAGACTCCTAAATACTTTGAAGTTTTCACCCTCAGCAGAAAAACATCCCAAAATAATAATGGTTCTACATATGTAAAAAAAAAAAAAAAAAATCCAGAATTTTGATGTTTTTTAGAAGAACTGAATCTGATTTCAACAGCAAATCAGTTTTTAACCCAGTGTCCACATCCGCTCCCAGCAGATCTGAAATACTGTTTTTTTCTTCCTCAATAATCCAATTATTTACTGAATGTTATACTATTTGCCTAATTTCTTTAATTGGGCTTTATTTATCCTAACATCTAGAGATGCTGCATATGTTCCCAAACCATTATATGGACACAACCGCCAGTTGCTGATTTATAACAATTTATTTTATAGAAAATTGCATCAAATGAAAAAAACAAAAACAAAAAGCAGAATATTAGAATACAAATTTTATCGCAGCTATTTGCCTAAAGAGATCTTACCAAGGCAATAACGCTGGATGCGTTTTTCTGGACAGCTGTTAAGCTAATCTATTTTTTTCTTTATGGGGCAAATTAGCATATTTTCTAAAAGCTGCAAGTTTAAGTAAGCCTTCATGCTACATTCATAAAAGACACATCCTTTGACTCCTGGCTTTATCCCCTAAAGAAAGAACAAAATACTAGTAAGCTCTCATCATGATACAAAGCTTTTGTTTTGTTACAAGAGTTGCAATGTGTTCCAAAAATATTCATACCACTTGAACTTTTTCACGTTACCACCACAGACTTCAGTGTATTGACTGGGATTTTAGATGACAGACGAATGCATAGTATTGCATAATTGTGAAGCTGAAGAAAAACGATGCATAGTTTTCAATTTTTTTCACAAATAAAATGTTGGGCCTATTTACCCTAAAATAAGATCTTATGCAGGCATTTACCTTGTGAAGTCCCTTAATTACAGAGTAGAGTCCACCAATGTGGAATCTTGGCAAATCTCAGCATAAATCCAGCTGCTCTGTGAAGGCCTCAGAGGTTTGTTGAGAACATTAGTGAACAAACGGCAACATGAAGACCAAGGAACACAGCAAACATCTCCCTTGCACCGTTCAACCCATCATTTGAGAAGGGAAAGAGTATAACCTCAAATATCCGTGGCATGGCTGTCCACCTAACTAACAGACCAGGGCAGAGATAGCATTAGAACACGCACATCCTGCGTATGAACCAACTAATTAATTACTGGTTAGAACAAGAATGCTTGTTCTGTTCGGGGGTATTTAATACTTTACAAGAAACTCAAATGCAGAATTCCTTGGCAGTCCTTACAGCAGCATGTTTTTTTTCTGCACCATTAAAATTTTAATTTAAATTTCTAACCAATCACAGTCGAACTGTCGTCTTAAAGACAAGCTGTGAGGTTTTGCAAAGAACTTTAAGTCTTTTAATCAGAGAAGCAGCCAAGAGGCCTACAGCAACACAAATCTATGAGAGGGCGTATAACAGAAGGCCATTGCAGGCAGAAAGCCATAAGAAGTCATGTTTAAGACATGGAGGGATGCAGCTAATATGTTGAAGGTGCTCTGGTCCAATGTAACCAAATTGAAAACAGAGCACATTAACTTGATCGCACCATCCCTACAGTAAAATATGTGGGAGCATCGTGCCGTAGGTATGCTTTTCTTCAGCAGACACAGAAAGGCTGGTCAAAGCTAAGTACAACAAGCTTAAAAGTACAGCCAGTTACAATGCAGCGATTTTGATCGAAGCGTATCCCCTGTGTTAGAATCCACTCAAAGTCCAGATCTAAGTTCAACTGAGACATTATCCATCGAACAGGAGCTGTTTTGCAAAGAAAAACGGGCAAAATTTGTATTCTGATGTGCAAAGCTGGTAGAGACAAACAGACTTGCAGTTGTACTTGCAGTAAAAGGGCGTTCTTCAGCGTAGAGATTAAAACGCATGCCACACTGTTCAGATTTTTATTTATTAAAACTTTGTTTCCCTGTCATTTAAAAAAAAAAAAAGTCTTTCCACTTAACAATTATGCACTTCCTTTTGTACATATCCCGTGATATCCAACTAACATACACTGTGGTTTGTGGTTATAAAGCGACAAAAAGGTGAACGAGCTCAAGAGCTATGAATGCCTTTACAAGGCACTGTACCTAAAGGGATTCAAGCTGTGGACAGTCAGGTCAGAGAGATATTGCATAAGTGGTGTCAGTCCGAAGACGTCCGCCGTCGCTCAGCTGCCACGCTTGTCCGGGTTCACCTGAGCTTCTTAGCCGCGCGCCTAATAGTCGTCTCCTCGGCTCACGACCTCCTTGCAGGTGGGCCTGAGGAGGATGGTGTGCTCGTACTGGGCGGTGTAGCTGCCCTTGATGTCGCACAGAGGCGGGTACGGGTCTATGATGCCGAGGTCGCACAGGTTCTTCAGCGCCATCAGGTACTTGCTCTCCCCCAGGCGGTCCAGCCAGCGGCGGCAGAAGGCCAGCGTGCCGAAGTTCTCATTAATCACGTTCAGCAGGTGTTTAGCCCTTGGTAGTCTGCAACGCAAGAGTTTTAACCTTAAAGACACGGATGAAATATACTCGAAAACCATGTCGGCGAGGAGGTCACACCTTATCGGCACGTGTCCGACGTTGAAGTTTTTCATGTAGTGAGAGCACTCCATGTCGTCGTGGACGGCACCTCTCCCTGTGCTGCCAAACGTCTCGATGGCGTAAGCTTCACCTTCCTGAAAGGCAGCGAAAGAGGCACTCATTATCCCGCTGACATAACATGAAGAATTGCCGTGAAAACCTAAAAAAAAAGGGCAGGAACCAGAGGACGCAGACGGCGCAGAAAAACGGGCTGAATGACAGAGTAAATTTGACAAAAACCTCAAGTTGTCAGCTGCTGATTTATTCACGTAAGGTGTAATGAGGGCAGTAGCGATCCTCGGCTGTGATTGGCTACGTCCCGCTGACATTCTGCGCCTCTATCATCCCGAGGCTGTTGTCGGAGTCCCTGTGGTATTAGCTGATAACTCTGCGCCACCCTCTGTCGCTGCACCGATAATCAGTCAAAGTGCTCGCAGTCCCACGGCACACCCAGCTGCTACTCCACTCTCTGATCACAAAAGCGGGGGTAATGGCCCTGTTACATCGACACACTTCAGCTAAAAATACAATGTGCAAAAGGTGCCACATCAGCATCCCTCCCCTGCCCCCCCCTGCAGCCTTCAGGTAAAAAGCTCAACGCAGCAACTTGCTGCTTCGGTCAAATGCAGCTGTTTTGCTGCAGCTGTGAGCGGAACGGCAGCTCTTTGTGTGGTAGCACTCGGCCTGTTTGTGAACTTTGTATGCCCACAGCTATATCCACGTTCTGTCACATGACATCCACCAACTGCGATATAATTTGGATTTGATGAGCAAATCAACACAAAGTAGTGCACATTGGGGAAGCAGAAGGAGCAAAGGGACTGTTGAAATAAGATTGTAACTGTGCAGAGGCTTTATTCGATGCTTTATACACTGCAAAAACGACACTAAAAATAAGTAGACTTTTCTTAAACTGAGTGCATTTGTCCTTGATTTGAGCAGGCAAAAAAGATGATTTGCCAATGGAATAAGATTTTTTGCACTTAATATAGGAACAACTTATCTCCGTCATCTTATTTCAAGTGCAGTTTATCTAATTATCTTATTTTAGGGATCAAAATACTCGTTCCATTGGCGGATGATCTTATTTGCGTGCTCAAATCAAGGACAAATGCACCAAGTTCAAGAGAATGTGACTTATTTTTAGTTCCGTTTTTGCAGTGTAGAATCACCTTTTTACAGTAATTACAGCTTTTCACATCTGGAGACTGAATTTTTCAATATTAGACTAATAGTCCCCATAAAATGCAAGTCCTGTCTGGCTATGTGGAGAAAGACCAGGGACATTCATTTTCAAGGCTTGCCACAAATTCTCTATTAGATTCAGATTTGGACTTTGACTAGGCCATTCTAACATGTAAAGGCGCTTTGATCTAAACCCCTGTATAGCTGCTCTGACTGCTCTTTAAGGACTTTTGTCCTGCCTGATGGTGAACTTTGGCCCCAGTCTTTTGTCGCCTCTGACATGTGTTCCTACAGGATTGTTGTGTATTTAGCACCATTAACTTACCAGACATGTTCTGCTGAAGAAAAGCAGGAAGCTGTCACCGCCGTGTTAATGGACAGTGTTCATTTTCCACCACAGGTTTTGGCACGTGGGCCAGAAAGTTCAGCTTTAGCCTCACCTGGGCGGTTTCACGTTTCACCCGAGACCTTGAACTGTATTTCATCCTTGAGAAGTTGGGTGCATTTGATTTTACTTATGGATTCAGAGTAAACGGGATGGGAAGTGGATTTTTTTTTTAGAGAAATAATATGAAGCCCATGTATCATTTTTCTTTCCCTTTTCACAATAAATCAACTGTCAACAAGGACAGCTTAAATATCATACGTGCACAAACTCATTTGTCCAACGCTTTTAAAAATGTATTAATTAAAATGTTCGAGGTTAAATAGTTTCCTTTGTGTAATCGTTATCTTGTTCATATAAAAGTGCACGAGACAATTTTCAATGAGTGTGAATACTTTGGGAGGCCATTCAATTAAAGATGTCAGGTTAAAGAGTGTGACTATGGAGCAATGAGGTGGACTGCCTCCGCACAAATTTTATGTACCAAAACTTCATCCCATTAAACTTAAGAATTGAAAAATGGCTTGTTTATGAGGTAAAACAGCCAACATTTCATGTCAGATGGCTTACAGGACTGTCTCAGAAAATTAGAATATTGTGATAAAGTTCTTTATTTTCTGTAATGCAATTAAAAAACATGAAATGTCATACATTCTGGATTCATTACAAATCAACTGAAATATCGCAAGCCTTTTATTGTTTTAATATCGCTGATTACGCCGTACAGCTGAAGAAAACTCAAAAATCCTATCTCAAAATATTAGAATATTTCCTCAGACCAAGTAAAAATAAATAAATTATTACAGCAAAACAAAATCAAACATTTGAAAATGTCCATTAATGCACTCAGTACTTGGTTGGGAATCCTTTTGCAGAGATTACTGCATCAATGCGGCGTGGCATGGAGGCAATCAGCCTGTGGCATTGCTGAGGTGTTATGGATGCCCAGGATGCTTCAATAGCGGCCTTTAGCTCATTTGCATTGTTGGCTCTGGTGTCTTTCAGCTTCTTCTTCACAATACCCCACAAATTCTCTATGGGGTTCAGGTCAGGGGAATTGGCAGGCCAATCAAGGACAGTAATGCCATGGTCAGTACACCAGTTACTGTGAGAATCTGATGTCGTCTCTTAACCACTACCATACCTGTGATTTAGTTTACTGAACCAAGCTGAGTGTTTTTCAAGGCTCAGGAAACCCTGCAGTGTTTCGAGTTAATTAGACGATTCAAGTGATTAGTTGAATAGCCTACTTGTATGCTTTTTCACGATATTCTTATATTTTGAGATAGGATATTTGGGTTTCTTAAGCTGTAAGCCATAATCGGCGATATTAAAACAATAAAAGGCTTGCGATATTTCAGTTGATTTGTAATGAATCCAGAATGTATGACATTTCATGTTTTTTAATTGCATTACAGAAAATAAAGAACTTTATCACAATATTCTAATTTTCTGAGACAGTCCTGTATGTGTGAAAATTCAGTCACAAACACATTTGCCAAATTGAGTCCAAACCTCCATTCTGGTTGCCTCTCCGCCTTTGACAATAGGAACAGTCTTCCCTGAGTGTATCCTGTACTGCCCGATCGAGTGGCCGTTGAGGTTCCTGACCGGCTTCACTGCAAAGGAAACACCAAAAAAAAAGGCGGCTTCAGTCATACATTCTCCGCAGAGGCCGACCTGGAAGAGAATGCGAAAACGTAAACCGTCTTTTTGCCTTGATATGTTTTCCCATCTATCTCCACTTCGTAAGACTCCATGACCTCCTGGATGGTTTCGCCAACATCGCACAGGCGCACATCAATTCCAGCACACTAGGAGAGATCCAACGCTCCGGGTGAATGACACAACCAGCACCGCACACAGCAGGAAACATCAGCAAGGTGAAAAACTTTACAAGGAAGTCATTTTTCTGCTAGTGTATGTGTGGAACCAAATTGCTGCCTTTGTTATTCTCACTATAGAAATATGGTGAGATAATATAAGTGTATCTCTTGTCAGAATGTATTTCGTCTTAAAACTGAACTAAACTTAATTTTATTATATTCAGTTGAGTTTTTCTCAATGGTAATATTGTGTTTCCATAGCCATGCTAAACTAATTTACGTAGCTTCTACTGTTAGATGTAAAACCTGCTTTTGATACAGTTAAGCATGATATCCTGATTTAAAAGCTTGAGCAGTGGGTGGGCTTTACAGGTTCAGCTCTTAAATGTTTCAGTTCTTACTCCTCAAATATAATTTTTATGAATGTCGATAATTGCATGTCCTCCCCTGCTGATAATCCATTTGGGGAACCACAAGGCTCCATTCTTGGACTGCTCCTTTTCCCGTTTTATCTGATCCCACTTTGGAGCTATTTTCGGAGGCATGATATTTCTTTCCATTTGTACGTGGAGGAACGGCAGTTGTATTGTCTGCTAAACCCGCAAGTTACCATGTGGGTGCTCTGTCCAACCTTTCCTTGATTATCTTGTTGATATTAAGAGTTAGTTGACAATAGATGTTAAACATTTTAATAAGAATGAAGTCACGTTCAGACCTAATGGCCCTACCAGGACCCTTTGAATTGAGCTTTCTGCCCTGGTGTCCTATGAGAAATCCCATGTTATAAACCTTGGATTAAAATTGGATCATACTGTAAAACTCGACAGTCCAGTAAACTTAGTGGTAAAACCCTGTTTTCCTGTTACAGTTTGTCAAAAATGAACCCTATTCTTTCCAAAACTGACCTGGAGACAACAATATGCACGCTTTATTTATCTCTCGCCTCGATCACTGCAATGACCTCCGCTTTGGTATTTGTGAGGCTTTCCCTGATTTTTAAACGGTAAAAATGACCGTGTTTCATTAACTTTGGCTTCCTTTCACTCGCTTCCTATTAATTTCAAGATTAATTTTAAAATCCTCTTATTTGTTTTTAAGCGCCTCAATAATCTTGCTCAATTTTATCCGTCTGAACCCACGTGCGCTATGTCGTTCCAACTGGACGAGTGGATCAAAAGCTTTTAGTGGCTCTAAAGCCCCGGCGTAAACCGAGCCGTTATTTTAATTAACCCTCTAATGCTGTACAACACTTTGGACAGCTTTACTGTTGTTTATAATGTTTTATAAACAAAAGTGGCAAAGTATGTTAGCGGATTATGGTAATAAATCTGCTCCGGTTTATTTAAAACAATAACTTTTAAAGATTAATTTGTGGAAGGACCCAACACTACCTTCTGTAGATGTATAGAAGGACGTGTGCCGTTTCCCCCTGTGAATTACGCTCTTTGCTTACAGGGCAATTTTCCGTTACATTTGCTCTTATTTACCCACTGAGGTTTTTCTCTGAATCAGCCCTTTGCGGCACGTTCTCAAGAGCACTGTGGCATTACTTTAGAGGTTGAACCACAAAGTAGCTCTATCTAGATAAGAAGATTTCTGTAAATATGCTCAGAAGACAGATAAGTAGACTCTCATCGATAAAATGTATTTGTGTATCTTATTATAAAAGGCCGTCAAACAGGGGGTAAAAAGCGGTGTTACCCTGATGCCGGTGTCGGTCGCGTCTCTCACAGCTTCCAGCAGTCGGTCGAACTTTGGGTTGAAAGTGACGGTGAACGCGCAGTCGATTATTCGACCTGAAAGACAAAACCATTTACATATTGGGTTCCATGACATTCGCTAAAATGTAAGCATATGCTGTTTTGTTCAGATTTTGTCACTTTATAGACATTATTAGCATTTATAGAGTGGGAAGAAAAATAAGTATACTCACACATAAAAAAATACAAGATAAAAATCTAAAAAAGTGTGGCATGGCTTCAGTAAACATTTTGTAGGACCTTCCTAACACGTCTACCTCCACATTCCCCTGTAAGGGTTTCCAGTTACATCTCTACAAGCTGTGCACATCTATAAACTAACATTTTGCGCGCTTTACTTTGCTACATAGCTCAAACTTAATTGGACTGAATGAAGAAACTTAAATTTTAAAGCCTTGTCACACAGTCTCTATTTTTTTTAGGTATTGGCTTTGACTAGACCATTTCAACACATGAATATGCTTTTATCTAAAGCTCTGGGTGTATTTTAAAGATTGTTTTCCTGCTGGAAGGTGACCCTCTGGTCCCAGTCTCGAGTTTTTTTAGCCCCTGAGATTTGGATTTTCATGCATGCTCAGTATGAGGGATTGCTGAAAAGCCATCGACAATGCAGGCGACTGTCCAGTGTGGCTCTACGCTCTTTCAGGAGTGAGAGCTGCATGACAAGACTCAATGCAATCTGCTGGGTTTCCTTAGATAGGAAACGTTTAACCAATCTTTCTGCATGATTTCATTGAATTTGACTTTGTAAAGTGCCTTGAGATGTAATGGGTGGTGAATCGGCGCTATATCAATAGAATTCAACAATGAAAATCTAAGTCTCTCCTCTGGATTGGTTTAAATATGAAAACATCACAGTAAAAGGAGTTTTATACAAATGCATATAAAACACGTTTTTATTATTCTGGGCAAACACTTCAAAATCTATATCATTTTTCTTTCACTACACAGTTATGCACAACTTTGTGTTGATCTATAACATTAAATACCACCAAAATATACTGAAGCTTGTAGTTTTAACTGCACAAAGTGTGAAAAAGTCATTACAGTTCTCGGGAAATGTTTATTACAAGAACAAAACACTGAAATCCGAATTTATCTAGTCTCACCAGCTGTGAAATACGATGGTATAACACCAACAGCGCTCAAAGAGTTATTAAAGAGCTCTTACCGTTGATGTGTGTACCAAAATCTATTTTGCAGACGTCGTCGTAGCGCAGCACGGTCGGGTCTCCTGCGTTTGGGGTGTAGTGGGCAGCGCAGTGGTTGATGGAGCAGCCAGTTGGAAACGCCAGGCCGGCATTCAGCCCATCTTCTTTGATGAGCCTCCTGGAGCAATCCTCTAGCTTCTCACTGCCACAAACAGAAAGCAGCAAAGAAGGACGGTGCAAGATGACGACGTAAGAGGGAGGTAGGACTCAAGCCTTGAGGAAAGCTCCCTCGGCGTGTTCCTCACCAGATCTCTATCATGGTCATCCCCGGTTTGATCCAGCTCCTGACATAAGAGCGCACCTGTCGGTGGGCCTCAGCTGCCTGCCTGAAGTCGCTCCACATTTCCTCGTTGGCTCGGTCCATTGCCCGCTTCTCCTCGCTGGTGGTCCGCCATGCTGCGCTGCGGCTAACGGGAGATGTGGCCACATGAAAACAAGGCACTCGTTATTTGCCCATTACACAAATCCCGTCACATTGGAAAAGGCATGGATGTGTTTCTATGTCCAAGGTATAGGTGCAAAGTGAGTAAAAAGTAGGCCCTGCAGGAGACTTCTGGTCAAGTGTGGAGGTCACACACCCGTCTTTCGATGGGGGGTATTCACACTCCTCTCCCTTTGGAAAGTCCCCGTTGGGATAGAGCTCACAAATAGGTACTGTGGGAGGGTCAGTCTGTCCCTTCACTGTGGCCCAGATAGAGAAAAGTAGAAACACGGGAAAGAAGAGGGATATAGGGCAGAAAAACATGTTAAAGAACACTGATATTTCCACTTGGGAACACAGCACAACTCCTGCTTTCAGATCATAACCTGTAAAAAAAAGAAAAAAAAGTATCTATTTCAAGGCTTATTGCTATACATTCATACCCATTTTGTCACCTTATCATAACTTTAAAGTGTTTTATTGATATTTTTGTGTGATAGACCAACATAACATAGTGCATAATTATGAAGTGTGAGAAAAGTAATTAGTAGTTTCAACAGTTTTTAACAAATAATGTTTTTGTGTTGTGTTTATTGTTATTCATATACTCACTGTTATCAGAGTGAAGGGGGATTTCTATAGAATACGTTGAAAACCCCACATCCCTTTCCTTCCACTTCACAGTTTATGTTCGTCTATAACAACGGCTATAACTAAACTAAAATACATGGAAAATCAGCAGTTGCTACGTGAAAAAATGTGGAAAGGCTCAGGGGCTTTACAGGGTTTTATACAGCTCTGTAAATGTGACTGCAGACTGGTGCGTTTTTCTGCGTTAAACTCCAACTCCTCACCTCCTTTCTTCTTCTTCTTCTTCCTCTTCTTTTTGACAGCTGAGTTTTCCCCCTCGTCGCCGTCTGTTTGAAGGCATCAATAGTTTTGATGCAGCCATTAAAGTGAGGAAATATTGACGGAGGGCGGGGGGGGCATGCGCTCAAAAATCAGACAACAGGCCTGCAGATGGGGGGCGGCTGAATCGCACAGTGGCCTTCTTAAGCACACTTTGAGCTCCAGCCGCACCTCTGCTGCAGGTGAGCGTCACTGGAGATGAAGGAGATACCTTCTTCTGCATCCTCGGGCCTCTCTTTGTCCTCCAGGGTTTGCTGCTCCAGCTGTGCTGCCACTTCGCCGACACCTCTGGCATCTCCAGAGTCCCCCTCTGCTTCGTTTGTCCCTGCTGCAAAGTCACATACTGTTGTGCATCCATGTGCACACACACATAGACACACACACACACACACACACGCACAGTTGATAATTTGTGGTTCACCTCAAGAAAGTGCATCCACTATGTTGTGAACTTGGCAGGGCTTGTGAATAATTCCTTGACGACACCTTAGTCTTTATCCTCAAGGGCATATGTACCTTGTAGCATTACGCCGCTAAGTGCTGTGTGGAATAAACATGTCTTGTAATGCAACAAAAGCAACTCAGCCCTTTTGGTGCCTCCTTCTTAAAATAAAATAGCTATACAATGATACATTGCAGGTATCAATGGCTTCTTTTCCTTTCTTTCTTTCTTTATATATATATATATATATATATATATATATATATATATATATATATATATATATATATATATATATATATATATATGCACTGAACTGTTGCTGCTTCTGTTAAATGAAACTCATCCATTTTAAACGAGATCTTATTGTATCCCTCTCTTTTTGTACTTGCATGGCAACTTTAAAGTCATTTTGACGCCTATTAAGACATTTTCAAGTAATCACTCTGTTCCCAAATCGAGTTGCAGCCTCAGAGAAACCCTCTATGACAGGTTGGTAACTCTCCTGTCCCGTCCCGCATGTTTGAGGCTCTTTTACTACATTAAACTGGAGTGAAATGAGGAGGGGGGGCACATTTTTGCGCTGCATCGCCCCCCCTCCCAGGATTGATGCGCCTCACCTGGCACGCTGGTCCTGCTCCTCTTCTTCTTTCTTCTCTTCTTCTTCACTGCCTCGCAGGTGTCCGCGTCCTCTCTTTCCTCGCCGTTCAAGTCGTCCCCATTGAGAAGTTGAGGCTCCACTTCGCGCTGTGGCTCCGGCTCCGCCATGATCAGCGACTGAGAGGAGCGAAGTGACGCATAGTAAGGCTGCTGGGAGCCTCCAAGTGGCCACAAAAGGTAAAAGATAAAAAAAAAAAAAAAAAAAAAAAACCGCGGCCAGTAATGACTCTCATCTCAGTTTCACTTGGTGAGATAAGACAAGGGGTTGCACACTTGTACCAATAAGAATAGCCTTTTTGGGGGGCCTTTTTTCCATCTTTTTTATTTTAATATATAACAGTTTGAGTCAAAACTGTAAAAGGTCTTCAACCTGAGCCGGCCAGAGGCAGAAGTGAACACAGGCACCACTTAGGGCATCCAGGCCTGTCCATTAGGTGCCTGAATATGTGTCAGTGGTGCTCTGGGCCATCCATCCAACCATCCAATGGTAGCGAAATTAATGGAATTAGTAAACTTTAACATTTACAGCATCATTTAAGAATAATAAAAAAAAATATTTAAGTTATTTTAATTAGTAAATGTATGTTTTGTAATACATTTAAGACTTAATCTGTATCAACAGCAAACATGCTTGAATCGGAGGCATCAAACATTTGCTCAGTTCATTCTGAGTTTACTCCTGGAAAGGTGTTGAATGTTTTCAGAAAGAACTGAACGAAAGTCTGCTTACCTCCGATTCAAGCCTGTTTGCTGTTACGATGACCCGGAAAACTGTTATCATATCTAGGTTGAGTGTTTTTTTTTTTCTTCAAATGCTACAGTTTAATCACCGTTGTTGCTTTTTTGTTGACTTTGTAAGTAACTCTAACCCGACTCATTAGTAAAATGCATAAAAGTACGGATGGGATCCCAAGTCACGTCCTGCTTGTTCAACCTGCCGTGTCCCATGGCTGGCTGAAATGCTTAGACGTGTCCGGGTGACCTCTCAAAGTTACACTGCGCGCTAAACTCATCACTTTCTCTGAGGTTCCAGGCGCGTCAGGGTCTCAGGTTACCTGGCCGCTCACACCTGACTGCAGCAGCCGCGGCAGCAGCCCCATGCCACTTGTTCCGCGGGTCTACGAAGCTCCAGGGGCCCAGACTGTTTTCGGGGGTTGGGGTTTTCCTGTTTGCACTGTGACAGATAGCCTTTGCATTTGATGAATCGACGATATGTAAACCAGGAGACGTGTGCAGAGGCGGGTATCCTAGCAACAAGGTGAGCACAATGGCTTTGTCACAAAGGTAGATAGTTTACCTTGGCCCGTTGTTAAGGTATTTTTGCTTCTTTATAGTAGAGTAAAACAACTCCATAGGACTTTTTCTGCAGTATTGAAGGAATTTTGTTTTGCAATAAATATCAGGCATTTTAACCATTTAGATTATATTCAAAGTTATTAGTTTTAGAATGTTTGGTTCAATTATGGTTCAGTTCTAGCAACTCTAGTACATATTAATGCTCTATTAAATTATACTAGTATATAATTAATAAATAAAGAAGTCACATATAATGAACAATCTATTAAATGAATCCTTGAAACATATATTATTAATCACACTAATACATAATTAAATGCATTCAGTGATCAGAAACAGAATAATAACCCATATTACACCACATTGTCCCAATTTGTTCCCCGTTAAGAGAGAACGCAGGCTGCAAAAATGACGTGTACACATTGAGTTCGTCGTCTTGGCTTTGATGTATGATGCCTCAGGGACAGCCCTGAACTAATCCTGATTTTTCAGCCCAGGAGCACCCATCAGACATGCCTACTGTGAGAAGATCCTATGCATCCATTAAACTTATTTGTATGCCCAAATGACTATTTGGGCATACAATAATATGATTATTTTACACTGAGCACGCAGAGAGCTTTTGAAACAAAGTTTATTTTTAAGAAACTTCAGTTTGTGGGGAAAAAACACACATTTTCTGTCCTCTTGGCATTTTAACTTCATACATTAGAATTAGACAACTTTAAAAGAAATACACACAGTGTAGATTGTTGAAATCTAGCCTGAAATGTTTTACACTGATCACAGATTCCTGAAAACACAGTTTGTATTTATGAAGCCTGTTATCTAAAAGTGTGAATTAAAATTATGCTAGAATCTCATCTCGCTCGGTTCTCATGAACCCAACATAGTCTCATCTCATGGGCAGGACGTATTGTTACTTGTAGGTTTTAGATATTTATCAGAGAAAGGGATTTTGGGTTGAAACATTTTAAAAAGATTTTTCAGATGTGGAAATATTAAATTGGCACATATTGTCTGTTGGGGCTATGGTCAACTAGCAGAAACTAACTAATTTAGTAATTAAATAGTTAATCTGAGTAAAATTATTTCATTTAGTAGAGTAAGTACCTTTAGAAAATGTAGTCTATTAATTTTATTGTCTTTTCAGTGTCATACTTGTGTAACAGATTTAATAATCCACATAAAATGTGCGTGCCAGTTTTGTTTTGTTTAAATTAAGTTTGTTTGACCCGTGCAGGACATGATGGATTCTGCCGGTGCGGCGCAGACACACAGGGGTGGTCCCGTGTTTTTCTTTGACCAGGTGGGCTTCAGTTCATTCGTTTCTGCTGACTCTATTTTAAAAGGCATAAATCCACATTCGTCGTTTGCCTCTCTGCAGCCAACAAGAAGAAATCAGATTAAAGGCAACATTTTACATTTTAGTTCGACAAGAGGAGGGCCACGGCTGGAAGGCACACCACTAAGGTGGTAAGATCCTCCCTATAATTTTGTTGCTGAGCTCTGTCTAATATAACAACCCGTTTTTCCTACAGTCAGCAAGAGGAGGACCAAAAGGGTGAAAGCAATGATTCAAGCAACCAGCAACCCTCATGTGAAGCTTGTGAGGATGAAGAACCCGATCCTTCATCGTCATCTGTCAGTGCGGTAACAAAGGATCCAATGGACGCCTACCGGCGAGCAGCCCCTCACTTATTAAAGGAATTGGCTCATCTACTTTCACAGCATAAGTGGTCAGAGAAAGACTGCATCCCCCGCGGCATTGTCAATATCCTGAATTACTCCTGGCACGATCTGACTGCGGGGGCGTCGCTCCGCTTGAGGAGCCCAGCGGCGATGACAGAGGAACAGAGGAGGTCCCTGAAGACGGGGAAAACACCTCGCCAGGTGTCTGCCGGTGCCAAGGAGGAGACAGGAGAGGGGGACCCTTATATTGAGAGACAGGTTAAACCAAATCAGTGTGAAAACAAGAAAAAACAAAGCTGCAGTGGAGGTAAATTTGATGTGAGGTGAATGTATGTCTTAAGGAATAATAAAGAACTAAATTATAGTTTATAAATCATGATGTGTCAAACTTAGCTATGCCAGACACATTATTAAGGAATAATAGTCTTGGATTCTTGGATCAAAAAGGTCTATCATTTAACTGGAGTGTCTAAAACTAATTTCTTATTCTTCTGAAATGGATTTTCTGTGCTAATATTTTACCGGTAACAGCGAGTAACTATGGTTCAGACTGGTGAGGCTCATAAAGGCCCTCGTAGTCGGGGGTGGGGGGGGTAACAGCTGGTCTAATCTCAGAAAGCATATTTTGCACAAGACAAATGTGTCTTTAAAATTTTGAAAGGGAGACAAATAAATCCAACATAGTTGGATGGCGTTTAGGTGACAGAGTGTCGAAACTGAGAAAAAGCAGCATGACCAAAATAAATCTAAAATGTCCAGACGGAGATGGAAGAGCTGGCATAGATGGAAAACAACCAATGTTGTGCAAAAAAGCTGCAAAAAGGCATTGTTTATGCAGAAAACAATGAAAACATTCCTAAATCATTTACTTTTTTCTGTTATTCATAATTTAGTTTTTTTTCCATTATAAGGATAATTAGTCCTTCACTTATGTGATTCAATAAAATAAACTTTATTCATATGGGATCAATTCCCAACAAGGTACCAATGCACTTTTCCAGGCGAAAAGATTCAGTTCATATGTATCTAATTAGAGTCATATTTGGTCAGAATTTAGTTCCAGCAAAATCATGTTATTCCAACATGATTATCTACAAATATTGTCAGATTAAAAGCAAATTACATACAGTGTAGTTGAGTTATATATTACAAAATACTAAAGCCAAATTCAGTTGATCAGTTAGTGAAAGTTATCTCCCTAAAAATTATTATCTTATTACATCAATCCACTGATTTAGCAGCGATTCCTCCTGCTGAGTATGCATGTGGCGACAGTCGGGTGAAAAGATCCTATTTTAACAAGAAGAGACCTCGAGCAGAACTAGGCTCAGTATGAAGATCCCTCCGCCTCCCCATCTCACAGAAACATTTTAAATGTTCCTTTTCCCACATATTTCAGGTTGTATTAATTGTCTAACATGCTTTGATATTATTAATATGGAGACTAACTTTCCATCCTCATGTTAGAGTACATGAGGGTTATTTACATAGTGAGTAGCAGGAGAAAATAGAGGACAGAAAAGTGGCACGGACATCCCCCAGCAGCCTAAGCTTGGTCCGGTTTAATCTCCATGGACATTTAGCTCGTAGTTTCAGTCACTTAGTGGTTCTTTTTGGGAGAAAATAAATCTTATCCAATGGAACAACAAACACTTAGTTGTTTAACAAGAGGCAGGATTGTCCAGCTGGAAAAAAAGTAAAACTCTGCCTCACAAATGTTCAGGGTCTCTTCGTTGTCCATATCTTAGTTAGATCCCATTTAAAAGACAAATGAAGCCATGCTAAAAAAAAAAACACCATCCTAAATATAACTTACTGTACGATCATCCTAGTGTATATAGCACGGGATTATAACTCCACAGCCAATTTACAAACGGTGCCTTTCCGGCAAAAGCTTGTGGATGTGAATGCTCCTGCGGGGTAGTTTTGGTTGCAAGCTTGTGGAAGTGTGGGTATTGGTTTACCAGATCAGATGTATTAGCGTAGCGCAGAGGCTCTTCTCTCTCTGTTAATGAACGATGGCGAGGCTATCGAGTTACACTCGGTTCATTGACTTACACGCTCATACAAATCCAGCGCACGTGAATGAATTACACCGGGTAATAGAATGAATGACAACGTTTCTCATTCCCACTCCCCGACAGCCGCGCGCTCCAGAGCGGTCAGGATCTCCATCTCAGCCTGTGGCGGCAGAGACCCAGGTACGGCGTGGCGCTGCAGCATTGTGTTATTGACCGTCTCCCTGCGGCGCCGCTGCTGCCTCAGCTGGATGTGTTTTGTGTCCAGGTGGGATCGCTCAGCCAGAGCAGCGCCCCCGTGAAGAGCCTGAACGCATCAGAGTGAGTCGGTGGGTGGTGGAGCGACTGCGGGAAGCACGAAATCCTGAGTGGGTATTTTTTTTTTTACTCTCTGCTTCTGCATCTTTGGCAACTGTGTGGACAGTGAGGGGTTACTTTATAAAGCATTTTGTACCCGATGATCAAAGCAGCCTGTCAGAGGGACTATTACTGTGCTAAGACTTCCTAATAGAAGCTATTCCCAGAGGAAACATAAGGGTGTTAGCAGTTCTTTGGAAAACTGTTCATGAAAACCAACGTAAAGTAGTGTATAAATATTGTCAACAGATTCTCCTAACCGAGCTCTGGATCTCTGCATCTCCCCCAGAGTTACCTTGGGCCTTATAGCTGCTTCTCTGAACACAGCTCTCCTTGTTAGACCTTTAGATTTAGGTGGATGTGTCCCATAGTTTCAACATTTTCAGAAAACAAATTAACCAGTTCCCCTGGAGACTCTATTCATGGAGATAACTTCTGAAGGTAATTGCACTGCATTTTATTTACGGAGTTAAGAGTAACACAAATGAATTGTATTAGTAGAAATATTGGAAAACAATCTAGTTTGTGGCGTGCAATTCCCAAACGTTTGTGGCGGCAAAATGTCTGAAAGGTTTAAAAGCGTGTGGATATTTTAGTAAGGCTCCGCCGCTACCGATAATAGGACTTAAAATATAATTATCGACCCTGCCTTCTTGTAGAAATCTGCCACCATCTGAGCAGGATCTGAGTAAAGCTGTAATTCTGCGTCATTACGGTGACGGAAAGGGGGATCTTGCTCAGAGAAGAAGAGGGACGTCGCCTCTTCGTCTGGTTAACGGTATGCCTGTGATACCAGAAGTGAAGCTGCGCGGTCCAGTCCAGCAGAAGCTGCACTACAGGATCAACGACGGCTCCTCGTTTATATAGTATCCTCACTGATTGGTTCACGTCGGATGGCGGCGACAGACACAGGTGTGAAATGTGTCCCCAGGAGTTGACCTTTTGACCCTTGACCGTGCTCTGTGAGCTACCTGTCAGGCTGCGTGGCGGTGTGCCAGAGCCGCTCAGGTCTGCCTAACGGAGGCTTCTACACCAACGTGTTCAGCGACGGCCAGCGGCCCGTCACTCTAGCCACCATCACGCCTTTTGGTCACGGGGCTGTTACACACCCTCTCAGGTGAGTTCAGACCTGCAATTCAAAGTTTTATTTTTTTATTTTTACTCTTTCATAGTTTCAGACTCCTAATCTCATAACATTTCTGTTGCTTCACTTATTTGGGCTGAAAATTATAACACCTCTGGCCTTGATTATTCAGTGATCCATTCAGTTTTTTAAAGGCAAACAGCCACTAATGAGGCCCTGAGCTAAACACACCTGATGATAAATAATGCCTTCATACAACAATGATAGGTACCAGTATTAGGAAAAACAAGCATTTTGTTCTCTCTGTGTGTATAAATGCAGAAATAACGCTGAATATTTTAATGCTGTGATAGCTTTGATGGTATATTTCGTTCAGTTGTGCGATATTTGTTCCCACAGCTCCACTATTACAGCCGTGTGGGACAAGGAGGGTGGATTCATGTTGGATATTTACGGAAACACAACAAAGGAGTGGAGATGGCAGACATTTCACACACTGAGGGGGAATATTGTCATTCAGGTGAGAATTACTGGCTTAATCAGCAAAAGATGAACTGAGTCTTTTATTTTTTTATTCTTCATCCATGTAAAACCAATAACACCACAACTAAACTGTGCCTTGATTTCAAAGTTTCCATACAGAAAAGGACAACAGTCACTTTTACAGATGGGGATGTTGCCCTTTGTCTCTGCATTTTTGGATACTTCACATCGGGTGGAATCAGTTTTCTTTGTTACTGTAAAACTCTGCCAACTATAAGATTGTGGTCATCAAAATCATGAATATTGAAATTAATATTGAAACCATGACAAACGAAATATTCTAAAGATTAACAGAAAGCGTTTTTAATTAATCGAGATAAGAAACGTTTAGCAGCAAATATTTACTTTTTAATTCTCTGAGGTTTAAGCAATGGCTGGTATAAATACACACAGCACCTTCCAACCCTGATAAAGATGTCTTAGGATGAACATTTTTGCTTTTGGTGCATAAGTTAAAATGTAAATCTTTTGGAAAACCTAACGATTATTTTGAGTTCATTTTTTTCCCACATTGAGTTTTAGTTTTCACAGAATCACCACTGCCACACTTATTGCAATCTCTTACAATCCCTTTGAAATAATTTTAACTGAAGCGTTTCACTTAATCAGATTGTCTAAGAACTTTTAATCCGTGACGTCCTGTTTCCTTGAGCGTGTAATATTATGTGAAACAGGGCTTAGTCGTTCTTCAAAATAGGACAAACAAGAGAACACGACATGTCAACCTTGGACCTTATCTGGAAGGTCAGATTTTCATTAGTCACATTGTTCAATTCAATTTGTACATCTATAAACCAAGCAATAATCAAACATGTTACAACTAATTTTACTTAACTACTGAATTGTGACAAACAAGGCTGGGCAGGTGTGGCTGGACCACGTCTGTCTTCGCCACATGCAGTGAGCAGGAAGATAAGGGAGATTAAAAAATGTCCAAAATGTCACTGTTACAGAGCTACAGCAAATAATGGAATCTGGGCTTCATAAACTCTCCCTAATGAAGCTCAGATCCAACCTACTACCATCTCTCTCTCTCACACACATACAAAATGTGTGGAGTGAGCTAAGCTTCGGGACTTCAAGTGCGTGTTAAAAAAGTTTACGTTTACTCTCCTGTCATCTGACCAGAGCACACAGCTTAAAATAAAATCCTAAAATATGTGAAAAGCAGTTTCTCTTTCAAAGACTCCAGGAATGCTGTTAGAGCGCTTGGCTTGACTTTTAAAATAAGAGTCTGGTGAACGTTGGGTCTTTGATCAGGAAAATGATGCAGAACATAGAGCGACCAGGGGAGCCAGGACCAGAGATAACTAACTTAACCATAGTTTGTTGCATGTTGTTGTTTAATTGCTTCTTCCTTTCATTCCTGCAGGTCTCAGACGAGATCTCGGTGAGGCTCTTCAGTGGGATGTCGGGAATGCTCAGGTTCAGATCTCAAAACGAGAGTGTCCACCTTCCACTGTCTTTTGTCACTAATAAAAGCCGGTTAAAGAAAATGGTGAGTTAATTTCCTCTCCAGTAGTTCAAATAAAAGATTTGGTAACAGTTCTCTTCCACACAGTCTGTTTTTCTTGCAGCCTTATCTGCACACAGGGGAAAATTTCA
The DNA here is from genome assembly GCF_011125445.2 of Fundulus heteroclitus. Classification (NCBI taxonomy): domain Eukaryota; kingdom Metazoa; phylum Chordata; class Actinopteri; order Cyprinodontiformes; family Fundulidae; genus Fundulus; species Fundulus heteroclitus. Next base: position 11,756,646 of record NC_046362.1, read on the forward strand.
GCTCCATTGCTGCTCAGGAGCGTCATCTGCTAACGGAGCAAACATGTCGGGTCCCAAAGAGCGAAAGGAGCCTGAGAAAAACACCTGTAAGACTCTTTTATTCGTTGTACCAGAGCACCTGGTTAGAAGCATTTTAATTGACAAGGATTAGACCAAAGCCATTGCCTCTATATGTTCTCATCAGTCCCTCTTGACACGAACATTTTCCTTAAATGGCCAAAGTAAGACGTTGAAGCTTTACTCAGCAGATGGTCAAAGAGGAGCAGCAGCAGGCGGAGCCGTCAGCTCTGTGGAGACGGCGAGGGATTGCTGCGAGGGCGCTGCAGAGGCTTCAGCAGAGAGCGCGGACCGTGGCGCAGGGCTGGTTGGGATGTTATCGCATCGCCGTCGGTATCTACAAGTGGAGTTCATTCGCATGTCCTCATAATGTTTGCTCATTGTTACAAGGTGGGACAAAGAGGCTGGTCGCCAGAGGCATTTCATGCTGCAAAGCGTCGAAAAAATGTCCGCTGAGCCTTGCTGACCTGGTGGGCTTGCAGTAGTTTGCTGAAGCTAAAACACTCCAGTCTCACCTCATCCTGCAAACTCAACATTATTGAATGGTTCCATCAGGATCCTGTTCACGGTCACTCGTGTCGCTCGCTTTCTGTGCACGTCAGTGACCTCTCCCTCTCCTTCAGGGATCGAGTGTCCTGAAGCGGGGCGACTGCCAGGGGCCCGAGCGTGGAACCGGCCGGGACGAGCGGCGCAGTCGGCTGCTCTGCCCTCCCTGAACTCACCTGAACGGAAAGAGGCTGCACCGCTGCATGCTGGGAGAAGCAGGGGGGATGAGCTCAGGAAGGGCCTCTCGGCATCAGCAGAGAAACCTCAGGAGCGCCTCGTCCAGATACAGAGGTGCTGTACAGAGTTTTCCTGATATCCTGCACAGATTAGCTCATTAATAAATCATCAGGGTGACCTTTGGTAAGATTAGGCCAGCGAAAATCTAAGATGCTTGTTTTTATTATTATTGTGTCACAAACACAAACCAAAATGTTTCTGTTTTTTAAAACTTAGAGTTAATTTGATATTCAGGCTCAAAATAGTGCATATTTATGAAGTGGATAGAAAATGATACATTGTATGGATGCCAGACCCCTAAAATAGATCCAGTGCTGCCAGTTGCCAATTACTGAGTAAGTCGACAGTGCATTACAGAAAGAAAAGAAACAAAAAAACCCACCTGCTACAACACAGAGAAAAACCAAAGCCTCACATAAAAGCATAAAAAGATAAGACCCAATCACACGAAAGAATGAAACATTAATCGGACACAAACAAGCTACCCACACGGGTAAGCAGAGCCCACCTGTACGGTTTAATTTCAGCGAACGCAGCTGGTTTGTGCGCTGAGCAAATCTGACCTAAATGGAAGAAAGAGCTGAAGAAGACATCGCTGAGAGAAAACATCAAGAGGCCCCGATTTGCAGTTCACCACAAGCCGTGCAGGATACTCAGCAGACACGTGGAAGATGGTGGAATAAGTTCAAGGGGTATAAACTCTGCATTTTATGGATTGGTCTCATGCATTTTGCTGCAAGTAGAAATTATAGAGTCAACTTTTCTATTGCTATGATTAAATTAATTTTTTCAAGTGTAACTATTAACCCCGCCTCTCACCCATTGACAGCTGGAGATAGGCACCAGCACCCCTCGCATCCTTATAAGGGATAGACATGTTAGAAAATGGATGGATGGAAGTGTAACTATTATGTTCTTATAAAGTAAAACTAAATATCTGGGGTCCATACATTAAAACATATATATATATATATATTTAAATGATGCTTCAACAGGTCTTTGCTGCTGCTCCTGTTGTTCCTTATTTCCTTTCTTTTATGTCTTTAGAAGCCACTTGGCTGTTGATCTGGTCCCTCCTGATGTTACTGCTGTCTGCCTTATCAGCGTTTTACAGATCTGTTTGTGTTTGGAGCTTATGTGTGGCCTGCTTTACTTGCATTTTGACTTTGCTGCTGTTGATAAGAGGCTGGGAGAGTGTAACGACAACGGCAGACTCAAAATCAGCATTAGACCTTTTGTCTTTACCGATGAAAACAAACAAAAACTAACAAACCTGCCCATATAAGCAGATGACCCTGACTGAAACTGTTCAGTCCTATATGAAATGTTCCTGTGTAGAGGGAAGAAACTCAGCGTTGCTGGCAAACATACTGCCGCAGGCCCATTCTCCACATATTCATTTTAGGTCCCATTTTTTTCTATCATCCTAGAATCCATCTCTAACGCTTTAACTAAACTAGATCAAATACACTCTAATGCTAAAAAGCTCGATAAATTAGTGTTTTATGTTTCAAACCTGTTTGTTTCCAGGAAACTTAACAAACCAGGCAGAACCGAGTCTCCTGTCATGCAGATCGGACCTCTTCGAATCCACGGCCACATCCAACCTGAGTAAGAGCCGCTTGTGTTACGGAGAGGTGGAAACATTTTAAGGCTTATAATTGACAAAAACAACATTTGATGCATTCCTCAGAGCCTTCTAGCTGAAACCAGATATTTACATACACCATATAAAAAGACACAAAAACACTTGTTTCTGTCTGACATTAAATTCAACAAAACTTTTACTGTTTCCGGTCAGTTGGGATCAAGAAAAATTTTTTTTCTACTTCTACTAAAAGCCAGAAAAGTTGCTTTAACACGATAAGAACATAGGACACTCCTGTATCATCCCACAATGGGAAAATTGGAGCGTGACAGTGGCAAAAACACAGAGTTACACACTATCATTAATTAAAAAACAGCTAATCTGATCTAAAGTTAGTTCCAGAGCAACAGAGAATGAACTTATCAGAAAGGTTAAAATAAAAGTAAAAAAAAATACATCACAGTTATAGAGTTACAGAGTACTGCACACTAGAGATTATTTTTAAAACACTTTGAATTAAAAGGTTTCATACATTCAGTACAGTTACTTTTAAACTTTATGATTTGGGTAAAACCTTTTATGTTTCCTTCAACAAACTTCTCACAATAGTTTGCAGGGATTTTGACCCACTCCTCCTGACAGCTCGTTTAACTGGGACAGATTTGTAGGACCACTTACTCACACCCTGCTTTTCAGCTCTGCTCACTGATATCAAGACTTTGCGGTGGTCACTCTGAAACAATGACCGTGTTTGAAACTAATTTGGACGTATGCTTAGATTGGTCAAAAAGTTTCCTACATAAGGAAACCCAACAGATTGCATCGAGTCTTGACAAGCAGCATTCACTCCTCCTGTAAGAGCGTAGAGCCACAGTTGACAGTCGTCTGCATTGTTGATGGCTTTGCAGCAATCCCCCATACTGAGCATGCATGAAGTGACAGTGGAGAGGAAAACTCCCCTTTAACAGGGAGGAAAACTCCCTGTGTGCTCTGTGTGAACGGTCATCTGCCTCGACCCACTGGGGGTTAGAGAAGACAAAGAACAGAAGCACACATTGATCCAGGAATCCTTTCTATGTTATATGGTAATGTCAGATTATCTGCCCTCCATGATGGTGTCATAGCAAACAGAACACCAGACCAGGTGTACCTACTATAAAGAGAAAAAATGACAGAGAACAAAAAGTTAAAAGTGGAAATAACAACAAACAATGCAAACTGGAGAACAGTAGGAGAAATCAGCAGAGTGAGAAAATTAGATCCTGATGTCCTCCAGCAGCCTAAGCCTATAGCAGTAAAACTATAAAGGTAGCTCAGCGTAACATGAGCCACTCTAACTATAAGCTTTGTCAAAAAGGAAAGTTTTAAGATCAGTCTTAAAAGTAGACGGGGTGTCTGCCTCACGGACCAAAACTGGGAGTTGGTTCCACAGGAGAGGAGCCTGATAGCTAAAGGATCTGCCTCCCATTCTACTTTTAGACACTCTAGGAACCACCAGCAGACCTGCAGTCTGAGAGCGAAGTGCTCTGTTAGGAACATACGGGGTAATCAGAGCTCTGATATATGATGGAGCTTGATTATTAAGGGCTTTATACGTTAGAAGGAGAATTTAAAATGATTTTCTTGATTTAACAGGAAGCCAATGAAGGGAAGCTAAAATTGGAGAAATATGATCCCTCTTGTTGATTTTCATCAGAACTCTTGCTGCAGCATTTTGGATCAGCTGAAGGCTTTGAACTGCATTTTGTGGACAAAATGGCACCTTTGGGCATCTGTAAATTTTAGCCAAGGATGAACCAGACTTGTGGAAGTCCGCAATTATCTTCCTGGTATCTTGCCTGCTTTCTTTTCATCTTTCTTTGATGTCGCAGAAAGAGGCAGTGTTTTTGAGACGTTGCCTTACAATACATCCACAGGCGATTCTATTTCACAAACGGTGCAGGAAACATTTTTAGTCTGATTCCACATCAGAAACTGAGATCTGGAGAGCGTCCTTTCAGACAGTGTATGTAAATGTCCTGCTTTAACCATATTTCCAACACGAGTGTGCCTGTCTCCCAGGTCAGTGACTCTCTCGCACAATCCCCAGTCTGAAGCTGTCCCCTCCAGCTGCGGTGCAGCAGGTATGGTACCTCTTGCTCCCTCCGTCCCTCTCACCACGTGCCCTGCTCTGCTGAGAGCTGCCCTGCGGGGAGAGGAGCTGCGGAGAAGAAGGTGCTGCTGCAGTGCAACACGGATGCCGGTGGTCACCGATCTGGAGTACGACGCCTTCATTAAGGGCCAACCTCTTGACAGCAAGCAGATACTGGTGGTGTGTGTTACCCCGCCTCAGCAGCCTGTCGACACGCACACAGCGACCAGGTGGGACGCTTTGGAGGATCTCTACAGGAGGAGGAACAAGCACAGGACCATGCCATGCACCCAGGTGTGAACAAAACCTTCTGCAGTACATTAAGTAAAAAGAAAAGTAACTAGATAAAACATGTCATGCCTGTATAATCACACACGAATACCAAACTACGTCTCTAATCGAGCCAGAAGGGCAAGCACCATCATCATCAGAGAGCATCACTGTTGTCAACATTCAGTTCAATCAGCAGGAATGTTATTGATGCTGATTTGCACTTTTTCAAGGATAGAAGCGGTGTGGCATAAACAAACGGACAGAAACTGACACATAGACCAGTCAGCAGTTTGCAGAAGCACCCAGTAACAGGTTGCTTGTTGTTCCCACAGTGCCAGATGGACTCTTTTCGCCTGGTTGGGTACCAGCTGTCGGCCGGGATGGCAGGCTCTGGGCCGGGGAGCGTTCTGCTGCAGCGGCGACACAGTGCTGCTCCTGGGATGTGCTTAGTAGGTGAACTCACTGCATGCAGAGTTTGCAATTGGCTGCACGCTCGAACACTGCAGGTCCTCACGGCTGCCACTTGGCGGCAGCAGCAGCAGCAGCAAAAAGATGGCCAGCGATGGAGCAGTGTCCTTTCCATCATGCCACATTTATCCTAAAGATAGTTTGAGCTGACAAGCATTAGGAAGAGCTGCCTCTTAATCACTAAAGACAGCGCTAATCTTTGGGCCAAAGTCACGATATCTGCTAGACTGATTTCTGCTGTACAGTGAAAAAATTGTTCCTCTCTCCATAAATCAAACAGAAATGACTGGGATCATCGTGGCATGAAATTATATTAGTGCTTAAATTCTGCAGCCCAAGGGATCTTATCCGCAGACAGCGCTGCTATTGTCAGTGCACACCCGTGGAGACTGGGCAATCTAAACATATTTATCCTGTGCAAAGGTCAAATTTTGCTCTTTGGATCCTTCAACTCTGAAAACAGGATAAAAATGACAGGTTTTTGTTAAGACCAGTTCTAATGGTTTCTTAGGTTTGCGCCAATTAAAAACACAACGTAGCTTTCAAATATCTCAGAAATCTTTGAGTTCTTCTGACATCGCAACAGCAAAAAAAATAAATAAAATGAAATAAAATTGTTTGGAATTTCATGTGAAATCCAGGGCATTACAGTGAAGCGGAAAGGAAATTTTGCAAAAGTATCTAAAGTCTCAAAGGTTTGCCAATTAGGTCTGTCTGTATGGCCTTCGACCAAGCCTTTCTAAAACACATCAAAACCTTTCCACTGTGATTCTTGCTAGTTTCAAGGTCAGATTTGTGGAGTGTACAAAAAACTGTAACCCTTTAGTCATACTGGCCCACCTAAGCGGCACAGATCTACAGCTCCCCCCAAGTCACTATAGGTTTCATGGCTGCTTCTGTGTGAGAAGTTTAAAGCTTGGGATATTGACAATATCCCAATTGGGGATTAAATTGGGGTTTTCATATAAAACAAAATTGTTTTATGTGAAAACCCCAATTTAATCCTCAAGTGTTTCCGTTGGTCCTCATCATGGTGTTTGTTCACAAATGTTCTCCAACAAACCTCCAAATCCTTCCTCACCTTATTTCCCTTTCACTTGACAATCATGAGTGTGTGTGTGTGTGTGTGTGTGTGTGTGTGCGTGTGTGTGTTTAAATATAAAACATTTTATTTGTGTGTGTGTGTGTGTGTGACAGATGTACCTCAAAGGGAAGCTGCTGTTTTCAGGCTTCATATTCAGCGGGGACAGCTGCTCTGTCCAGGATCTTCAGAGGCAAATCATCAAGAGCAGGAGAGATCACCGACTGGGTCTGCGTCTCCCTTCTGACCACAAGTTCAGGTATTGCTGCAACCCTGCTCCCTCTGGGCGGCTGCGAGAAAGCAGAAGTCGCTCCGGTTAGTCACCGGTTTCAGGGAACTCCAGACGAAATAAAGAGGAAATAAATTTGTAATTTTAAGTTATGAATAAAAACAAGTACGTTCAAAGCGCATGACAGTTTGACCAAGATGAGATTATTATTAGTTTTTTCGTTTATCACAGCGATGCGGTAAAAACTCCTGCAGCCACAGAAGCCTAAATGACATCAGAAGCAGCAGGATGTGAGACCAAACTGGCTTTTTCTGAGGAAGGAGAAAACAAGAAACGATGCAACCGTCATGACTTCAGCCACTCTTCATTTAATTTATTTCGCTGCATAAATTAATGCAACTGATTAGATATTTATATACCTTATCTAATCTTACCAAAGCATTTAAAAGGGCTACCAGATAAATTTTTTATGCTTTAAACTGTGATTACAATGGCTTTGATTTCTCAATCTGTGTAACCCCCCGCCCCCACCACCACCAAAAAATAAATAAATAGATAAATACAATATTACTTACTTGTTTTGAATGTTTTCTTGGATAAAGAAAAATAAATAAAGGATTTGAGCTTTCCTTGATCTATTTAAATGTGAATTGAATTACTGTAATGTAATTTAAATCCTCAATGGTAGTTCATAATTCCTCCTAGGTGTTGTTTATTTTTTAGTTGAGTCATTCATTGTTTTCTATCCTACCGAATTTGAGGATAAATAAATAAATTGATGGTATTAGTAACCCTATTCTCTCTTCTTTTCTTCTTTTTTTTTTTTTTTTTTTTTTTTTTTTTAGAAATAAAAATTGTAAGAAATCCCACCAGGGACATGGAGAAAAAAAGCATCTTTCCTGTTCCCACCTTCAATTGACGATACGCTCCACATAAATGATTAAATATCTGTACAAATTCTCCCTTTTGCATCAGGCGATTAATTTTCCTATGCAATCAGAAATGTCTTTAAGTTGCTACGCAGGCAGGTACTAATGACTGAGTCTAATCTGACAAGGACATTCATACTGGCAGAAAACAAAACATCTTTCATCAGAAATGATCAATGACCATTTAAGTTATTGAAGTTAATGACCAGTCAAAATGTCATGATTAATCCTTTGCCTTGCAAAGGTATTCATACCCCTTTAACGTTTTTCCATGTTTTGTCTGGTTAGCACCAACAATCTTGAAGGTCATTTAATTCTAATTTCTAGAGGTCACCTGTGACCTAATGTGATATTAACATAAATACAGCTGCTGTGCAGCTTAAAAAGAACATTGATCAAAGAATCAGATAGAGACTCTGGAGGAGTTGCAGAGATCCACACGACTATTGGGAGAACCTGTTGCTGGGAAAACAATTAGTTGTGTACTTCAAAAATTTAGTCTTTAGAGAAGAGTGGAAAACAGAAAGCTATTGTTGAAAGAAAATCATCGGATGCACCATTTGTAGTTATTTTGTCATTTAGGAACGCAGAAAACATGTGGGAGATGGTGCTCTGATCAGAAGAGAGGCAGGTGAAGTGATGCTCTCATCATGCCTAGTGCCTACTGTACCAGCCTGTGGGGCAGTGCTGTGATCTGGGGTCACTGTAGCTGGTCAGCTCTAGGTTCAGCAACAGTATGAGCTCAAAGAAAGAGGTCAGCTGACCACCTGAATATACTGAATGACCAGGTTATTTCATCAATGCAGTTTTTCTTCTCTAATTGCACGGGCATATTGGTTCAGGGAACATGAAACATCATTTTCACACACGGATCGGCCGCCACAAGTCCAGACCTTAACCTCACTGAGATTCTTTGGGATGAGCTGGAGAAGGCTTTGCGTAGCGGGAAAACTCTACCACCATCAATGCTTGGTGAAAAATGAAAAATGAATCACTGGGTGGAAATAAATCATGTGACATTACAGAAGCTTATCGAAACAATACCACATTGAGTGCGGTCCAATGAAATATTAGCGTGTGTGACCTTTTTTTTTGGCCAGGCAGTGTATAAAAAGTTGGAAAAAAATGCCTTTTTGATTAGGTAATTTTCTTTGGTAAATCACATAAAATCACAACAAATAAACAACGAGTTTTGTGTTTGTATTGTGATAACTAGTATACAGGTTTAAGGGGATATGCCAATTTTGCAGAGCAAAGTGTATGCAGATCAGAATCAGAATCAAGTTTATTGCCAAGTAGGTTCGAACTTACAAGGAATTTGACTTGGTGTTGATGGTGCAGACAAGTCAAATTCCTTGTAAGTGCGAAAAGATATATTAATAGACATTTTCTTTCTTTCTACAATCGTGCCACCATTCCTTTTATTTTGCTGTAGGTGACTCAAATAGCTGCTCATTCTGCTGACAGATACAGCATGATGAAAGCCCTGCTGGGAAGAGAAGTTAACACACTTTTAACTTCCTCCTTCACTTAACGTGTTAAACGAAGATGCCTACCAGTCTGATTCCAAACATAGTTTTGGCTTATTAGTCACACAGTTGTTAATATTACTGATGAGTTATGTGGAAAATTATGTGACTGGAAAGTTACGCTAAAACAGTAAGCCACTGGAATGTCCTTTTAATCATTATAGCCTAAGTAGTTTGTAGGTTAAATAAATGATAAAGTATGAATTATTAAATCTATATTATTATTACTTATTATTATTATTTTATCGTTTTTGTTGATTTCTTTCACGCCTCAGCTTTATTATTTTTTAGTTTTACTCCAAAGTCCTATTTTGTGTTGGTGAATATTTACGCACTCTGGGGCCCCCTAGCGGATGGTTGAGGGAACCAAAAAGGGAAGTTCCCTGACGCGTCTCTCAGGTGACACCGGCGGGTCCGATCCACTGAGTCGAAGCATTATGCGTGCTGCTCGATCCAGAGGCAAGGAAAATGTCAGCATTTGACTCGGACAAGGCGGACTGAGTGGACTGCGGAGTGTTTCCGGACATGAGGGATGTGTTTTGCGCTCCAGCTTTCGTTTTGAACGCGAAGTGAATGAGGACAGGATGAACCCAGGTGAGCGACTTAACTTTGGTTAACGATTTGCTTGTGACAGCTGGTCCCACCGAGGCAATATAACCTGAAAAGATGAGGTGCTTTGTTTAGTTTTAACAATATTAAAGAAGTGGAAAAGGATTAGATCAGGAGCTTCGGTGTTTTTCCTCCTTCTTTGTATATGAAGACCGCAAAAATGCATTAAGGTCTACGTATTTTTTACTCTTGGCCTACTTAGAAAATAAAATAAAAATAAAAACCCTTGTTAGAAAATTAAATAAGGACCCTAACGTAACTCATGGTAAAGTTAAAGTTATCTCTAATTTCACAGACTGTTAGAATAAAACTGTAAAAAACAACTGACCGTACAACGTTTATGAGCTTACTATGTATTTATTTCTTTATTTACATAACTGGTCACATGATAAGACCTGCACATCAAACAACTCCGTGCTGTTCATTTTCCAATTCTTGAAAGATTTATACCCTTTCAGCTGCTCACGCTGTCTCTTTGTAAACAGGGAACTCTCCTGACAGCTACATCCCTTTCTGTCAGCATGGCAGAAAAACATGGGACACTGGTTCAGCCAGATGTACAAGTTTGCTTTGACACTCCCTGCACCCCTTCCTCTCCAGCTTGCCTCCCACTTCTTCTCCCATCTGTCCTCCTCCTCCTTCGCTTGTTGACATGAGCCATAAGCTGGATTGCTATGCTGTGAAGAGGGGCGGCAAAAGAACCCACCCACAGGAGCCCCTCAGGGATGCAGTACATTAGATTCTTTTGAGGTTAGGTTAGGATTAGTAGATGCAGAAAGTGAGCAGTGAGGCCAGCATTTATTTATTTATTTTTTGGTGTTAATTTTTGCAGTAGACTCCAAACATCTGGGTTTGACGTGAGAAGATGACTAGTAGACAAGAGGTAGACATCATTCTCCGGTATTTACATCAAGATTTCATACATAGCTCAAAAAATAACATTATAACAGAACAGTGAATCCTCACTCTTTTTTTTTTTTTTACCCTAGCAAACAAATGGCAACAAATGAACTTAATATAGATCAAAGTTAGTTATACCCGATACCTATTTGTAAATCCTTTATGCTTGCAATAACTGCAGAAAGCCTGTGGCCTGCTGATAGGAGACCTTTCAGCCTCTTTCAGCTGTTGCTTGTTATGGGGGTTAGTCCCTTCAGGCCCCTCCTGGCCAGATAAAATGCACGCACTGTAGGGTCTAAGTCTATACATTTTATTGGCCTGTGTAAAATCTTCTACTTCTTGCCCTTGATTAACTTTGTAGTTTTGCCAATGTGTTTTGGGCAGAGGTAGGTAGCGTAGCCACAAATTGTACTCAAGTAAGACTAGCACTACTTCAACATATGTTTACGCGAGTAAAAGTAAAAAGTAGTCAGCCAAGAAGTTACTCAAGTTAAGTAAAAACGTATTTAGTTAGAAGGTCACTCAAGTACTGAGTAACTAACCATAACAATTGATGAGTTAATATTTAAAAATTATGTAATCGGACAGACAAAAGCATTCTGGCACTTTCAAGTAAAAAATTCAAAATTATACAAAGAATAATATAATTGCAGAATAACAAATTCAGGCCAAAGAAACTTTTCTAAACCATATTTTCAACATTAAACATGTAAGCAATACTTGCAGTCAATGTAGATACAGCATGTTAGAACAGTGCAACGTATTTCCAATGACAATATCTACTGTTTACTGTACGCTCATTTGACCTTCAAATGGCTCATTGAGCTCAGCAGATAGAAAATAGCATGAAAACAACAAAACTTGTGTACAAATAGGAAGTCTCACTTTTACATAGACTCTAGGTTTTTGTCTCTCTGGTGCATTTTTGGTTAAAATCAGTATATTCTTTATTCACGAAGTTACTCACAGTTGGTAGAGTAGCCAGAAATTTTACTCAAATAAGAGTAGTGATACTTGAGTAATGATATTATTCAAGGAAAAGTCAAAAGTACAGTGCAGTAAAACTACTCTTAAAAGTTAATTTTGCTCAAAAAGCTACTCAAGTAAATGTAACTGAGTAAATGTAAATAGTTACTACCCACCCCTGGTTTTGGACCCTTACTGTGTTGCATGGTGAAGATTCTCTTAATTAGGTTGGTTGGATCTTTCTCTAAATTGTAATTCTTTTCAGTAGTTTCTCCTTGTCCTGCTTGAGGTGTTCATGAACAGGATCTCAAGGTGCAGCAGAGAAGTGGGTGTCTGGTTGGAACCTTTAGGGTCCCATATTTAATCTTTACAGCTGATATGATTCCTTGTTTTTGTTCACGAATAAGGGGAAGATGGAGCGGGAGATCGACAGGCGGATTGGTGCAGCGTCTGCTGTGAAGCGGGCGCTGCACCAATCCGTTGTGGTGAAGAGAGAGCTGAGCCAAAAGGCGAAGCTCTCGATTTACCGGTCGATCTACGTTCCTACCCTCATCTATGGTCACGAGCTTTGGGTCGTGACCGAAAGAACGAGATCCCGGATACAAGCGGCTGAAATGATTTTTTTCCGTAGTGTGTCTGGGCTCTCCCTTAGAGATAGGGTGAGGAGCTCAGTCATCCGGGGAGGACTCAGAGTAGAGCCGCTGCTCCTCCACGTCGAGAGGAGCCAGTTGAGGTGGCTCGGGCATCTGGTCAGGATGCCTCCTGGACGCCTCCCTGGAGAGGTGTTCTGGGCACGTCCCACCGGGAAGAGGCCCAGGGGAAGACCCAGGACACGCTGGAGGGACTATGTCTCCCGGCTGGCCTGGGAACGCCTTGGGATTCCTCCTGAGGAGCTGACCCAAGTGGCTGGGGAGAGGGACGTCTGGGCCTCCCTACTGAAGCTGCTACCCCCGCAACTCGACCCCGGATAAGCGGAAGACAACGGACGGACGGACGGACGGAACCTCCTGAGTGGATTGGAATGGTTCCCAGCCGAGTGCAAAGCAGCCAGGACTAGATCTGGATCTTGGTTCTAAAAGGGAGGACTGTTGCCTCCAGGCTGGAGGTTGGTCTGCATCAAGCAGTGCAGTTCAAGTACTGTATCTAGGTGTTTTTTTTAAAAGGTGATAGTAGGAGGGAAAAGGTGATGGATAGGTGGCTTGTGCTTCGTGTGAAATAATTTGGACAGTGCTTTAGTTTGCTGTGGTGAAGAAAGAGCTGAAGGAGCTCTGTTATCCGGGGGGAGCTCAGATAGACCTACTGCTTCTCCATCTCAAAAGGAGCCAATTGATGTGGATCTGATCAGGATACCCCCTAGGCGCCTCCCTTTGGGGGTTTTCCAAGGATGTCCCACAGGAAGGAGAACCCGGGGAAGATCCAGAACTCGCTGGAGAGACTATATATCCTGTCTGGCCTGGAAATGCCTCGGGATGCCCAGAATGAACTGGATGTCTTGGTTTCTCTCCTCCACCTGTTGGCTGTGATCTGATCTCGGATAAGCGGAGGACAATTGATGGATGGATGGTTAAGAAGCTTGATTTAACCTTAAAATAATTTACTAAATAAATCCCCAGATCCCACCCCCAGATCACCTTAACCTATAAATGCAGGCTCCACGTGCCAACCGCAACAGCAAATAGACATTTAGCGCTTCTTATTGTTGGATAATCAGTATAATAGGAGACATCTGGGGAAGAGCAAAGACCGGTCAGTGCCATGTTCCCATACTTTTGTGTATCTAAAAATCCGGTGTTCAGTTACAAATAATGCCATATTCTGGGTTGTGTATCAGATACAGATTGAAATACCTGAAAGGAAAAGGCGAACTGTTGGTGTCTTGTTTCATATTAACCTTTTGATATCAGAGCCAAATGTTTGCAGTTCTAATGCTTTTGATGGTGAGTTTACATTGATTTTGCCACATGCTTATTTATTTGCAACATCTACATCTACGTCTATTTCCTTCCAGTTATCAGATCGTCTGCCGTCATTTCGTTGCACGTCGTTTAAGTTCCCTGTCTACTTCTTTTCTGTCCCCAGGCATGGAGAAGCCACCAGTACCGCCTAAGCCAAAGTTCATTCATGATCGCAGGCCAGTCCTGCATCCTTTAGTCCCCAGAAGAGATGGCCTCGCACCTCTGTCTCCTGGCACACCGCGCAGAGTCAAACCAGCAGTTGCTCCAAAGCCCTGCCTATCCAAACTCCCCGCTGCTGTAGAATCCAAGGCCCCCATTTTTAAACCCGCTCTAGAAACCCATCGGACAGCTGTTGCTCCTAATTCTCACAACAGGATTCAACATGGAAAGAAGCCTAACCAGGATTATATCATTCCTATTTGCCTGTGCAGCCAAGAAAACTGCACATGCATCAACAAAAAAATGAAGCTCCAGCAGGGCGAAAAGAAAGACTTTGAAGCATCACACAATGACAGGACTGAAGAAAACAAAAAGACTGTTCCTGTACCTTGGGAGTCTCAGGATAACAAACGAGTGAAAACAAGCCATACTGAGTGCCAAGAGATCAACAACTCCGCAATCAATATCATCAATCGAGATAACATTAATAAGACTCAAACCCAAAACACTGACTCTAAGACCGTCAGTCCTGAAAAGACTGTTGGACCATCTCTCAGAACAAGAAGTGACGGCACAGATCCCAGTGCAATACATCAAGATGTACCTGGAACAGGACAACAGGATGGTAGTCTCGGCTCAAAGCCAACCGGTGTACTGCAACCCAAACGTCCCCCGCCAGTCCTTAGGAAGCCTGTCCCTGTTCCACGGAAACCCAGGAAACATCCTCCACCCTATCAGGAAAAGGTGGGGAAGGACAGGGATGAAACTGTTATCCAGGAAAGGAGGGAAGTAAGTGTCAAAGAGGCTGAGGTGGCAACAAACGGAAAGGGATGCTCATCCCTGTCTGCCGGCGTACCCGGCAATGAAAATAGTCAACCGGTGTTTCTGTCTACAAGGCAGGCCTGTCCACCACCTGTCCCTCCTGCCAAGAAAAAACCTTTGTTATCTAACCCCTTAAAAGCACCTCTCTCTGCTACTCAGACTCCATCTGGGGATGTGCATGCTGAAGATACAAGTAACGGCATCTATGAGCTAGAGATATGCGTTGACGGCGAGGATGACAAGCTGACCGAGAAAGTTGTGGATTATCAACAAGAAAGGCATCATCTGCCCTTCCACTCCGTGCTTAGTCCACCTGAGCACAACAATCTTCCAGCGGTCATTTTTTCAGCAGAGGACAAAGGGACGAAAGGCAAAATGCCAAGGAAGCATCGTAGAAACAACAGCACGTTGGGATTGATTGAGGAGAAGGAATCCTTCGAGGATAAACGTATGAGTGTGTCAGAAGACTTTGAAGCAAAGCAAGCCGCCAACACTTTACTAGATGGAGTATCGCTGGGACTAATGAGAAGGGAGCTGCCTTTACTTCCACATGAGAAAGCGAACGGTGACCCTGGAACAACTGGAAACGTCAAGCCTTCTCGTAGTAGCCTTGCCAAAAAGAAGTCCAAGTCCTTTTCTACGGCAGACCTCATTCAATCTGAAGGACAGAAGAAAAACTCCTTTAGGAAAATCCTAGAACTCAAGCTAGGCAAGAAGCCAGTACCAAATAAGGTAGAAATATCAAACCAGACTCCTGAATCCACTGTGAATGATTCCAGAGTAAATCTTCACAGGGATCCGTTTGCAAATCAGAACACTCCAGCCTTTGTTGGCACTGATAATAATTTCCATTTTTCACAAACCGGCATTGAACAAAGCGTTGACGGAGATGAGATTTGCTCTGAACCACAGCAGTCTCCCATCTATGAGACCATTTCACTACACTCTGATACCCCAGATTATGAGAACATCGACGTTGGAAAGGCTGCCTCTCCTTCTCCTGCTCCTCCAGTTTTTCACACCGAGGGCTGGCAGAGCTCTCTGTATGATGACGAGGGGATTTATGAGGAACAGGACCCATATTTCTCCCTGGTGCAAAACTCCCGACAGCATCAGATGCCAACGGGATATGACAGGTAGACCTAATTTTATACGCTATAATGTGTCTTACACGTGATGTCCCTGATAATTCATGCTTCTACTTTACTAGCAAAAATATTTGGTTAATGGCAGAACCTGACTATGTTTTAAACAGCTTCCAGATGGTCTTGCAATCAAGACCAAATGTACAAACATTTACAGCAACTAGATATAAGTAAATTACTAAGTAACTTTACAATGTGCCTTGACTGTAAAGTCACAATCCATGATTGTATACCTCAAACAGTTTTTTTTTTTATTTTTTTTTTTTTTTTATACAAAGCAAGGCTCCCATTGATGAGGATAAAAAAACATAAAGAAAAGCCTATATGACAAGAAGAGGAGGGGGCCTAAAATGGGGCCTTGGGGTATTTCACAGCACTGGTGAAGAATCAGAATCAGATAGAAATGCATTATAAAGTTAACAAATAAACAAATTATTCCTTTTTAGCAGGATGGTTCTTTCCCACTGATGTTTAGTTCAACCTTTAATTTAATTACATTTATTCAGTGAGGAAAGTACCTCGCAAAGATTTGTGTATTTTTAGCAAAATGGCCAGTGCAACCATTACTGGCACTCCTAAACGATATCTATAAGATATGGCTAACCAAGGCCTTACTTTGTAATATGTTTTCATTTTGATGTTGAGCTGACTGCTGAGGAACCTGTAGTTAGTGATCCACAATTTTCTGGTTTCCTGTGGTACGGATATGATGTACCACAGAGGCCCATTTCTTGAAGACACCATTCAAAATGGTGAAAAACAACAGAGCAAGCCATTTAAGTAGGAGGTATGGCTCCAAAATAATAGCTTCTCATACCAGGGTTTGTTTGAGAAACCTAAACACGGACTGAAGTTTGGAAGCTAAAGTAATTTCCAAAGGTCAAACTTTGATAATCGCAGCAAAATGCTGGCTTTATTTTAGGGCGTTTTGCACATCTCTACCAGAGGTTTCAGTAATGGAGCAGGGAGCTGTAGGAGCAAATGTTTGTTGAACTATATAACTGTGTTTTTCAGGAGGGAATATTTTCTATAAAACTGTCTGCCGGTCAGATATGTTTTAAGGTTCGTTCTTATGAGGTTCTGGTATTTCTAGGAATTCATGTGTGCCCACTAATTCTTCTAAGAAAGAACACCGAGTACAAGCCTGTTGGCTCTCTGCTTTGTATGGCAGAACATGGCTCTTTTCTTGTGGTTCAAACTGCGTAACAGACGCATGCTGAAAAAGTACCCTGAGCAGAACTCACACAAAGAACGGCCACAGTTCAGTACAAAAGCTGACAAACTATGACCTAAAGACTCTCAGCTCTCGGCTGTAATGGTTATCTGCAGTTGTGTCTAAGGGCGGTGCCGCCGTTTCAGATGCAGCGCTCCCTCGGGGAATTTTGGAATCTCAGACCCAAAATGCATTGTTAAAGCCATTTTTTCGACTTTCATCTTTTTAAAAGCAGCAAGCTTACTGATCTGTGTCGTGTTTAGTAATTTGTGTATTGTTTTCAAGACACCCGTTGGGTTTGGCAGTATGTAGCCAAATTAGCGCTCTCTGACTACTCGAGCAGATGTACTTGGGCTAGTGGAGCGTGACAGTAATGATCATTATCGTTTCAGAGTTGTTGTTTTTTTCTTGCATGCCAAGTTTTTTTTTCTTGGTATATTTTTGTAAAACTCTCTTTCAATTGGAGCAGGAAATGTACAGAGGTGAATCTTCCTTGGTACGTGGCCAGTTTATCAGATAATGTGCTGAAGCAAGGTGTTTAATTTTAACCCCTCCTTTTTTTCAGGTGCTATAAAAAGCCTGGTATATTTCCTGTTTTCTGTATGCATGTTTTAATGTTTTTGTGTTACATATGTGAATTTGTTTAAATAAATGTCGTCATCGGAACTCAGGCTTGTGCTTACCTGCGTACTCACATGTTCATTTATGCATGCTTTTAGCAGAAACTCAGCTGACGAAGAGGTGGCTTTTATTAACGACACTTTCTCCGACGATGACATCGCGGTCAACTCCTCGGATGAAGAGGATGAAGATGATAGCAGTTTTAACTCGGGTAAAGATGACCCTGAGCAGCCAGAGGAGAGCATGGTGAGGCCCAGACAATGCTGAGATCGTGCATCAAGCATCACCTCCCAGCACTTGTTCTTCTTTTCCTCTCACTGGAACGGAGGCTCTGCACGAGCGTCTTAATGCTACGCTGCATGTGCTGACACAGAAACGTACAACGCGTGCTAAAGTACAGTCTGGTTCTGCATCTTTGACAGGTGCAGAGGGAAAAGAAGAAAAGTAAGATACAACACATCGCCACGGAAATCATGACCTCCGAGAGCGTGTAAGAGTCGACTGTTTTCATTCTCCCTCAGATATGCTTACTAATTCGCATTGCCTTGGAAAAATGCTCATAGCCATGTAACTTTTTAACCTTTTGTCACATTACAGCCACTAGGTTATTTTATGTCACAGACCAACACGAAATAGCTCCTAATTAAAGTCACAGGATAATGATATGTGGCTTCCAAAATTTCTTTCAGCGTGCCGTGCAGTTCTAGACGGCACCCTTCACTCTGATACTCCTTCAGGAGTCCTGTAATTAGTTAATTCATCATCTGAAAATAAAGTTAGCAGAGTTCTCCAAGGCCACCGAGGCATGGATGTCCACCCATCCAGCCTGGTCTGAGCAAGGAGACCAGAAATCATAGAAACACACAAAAACCCATAAGAAGTGGTAACTGTGGAGTAGGAGGAATGGCAGTGACCCACAGCTCAGGTGGGACAATCAGCCAACAGGACAACCATTAGTTGTGCTATATAAATCTTTCAGGGAAACTGGCAAGAAGAAAGCCATTATTGAAGAAAATACTATTAGAAGACATTTTTAGGGTTTGCTATAAGCTGGGTATGACCTGGAATGTGCAGCCTGAGCTAAAGAAAGGGTTTGGAGTTTGTTAGAATGGCCCAGTCAAAGTCGAGACCCTCCCATCTCTATGCAGAAAGATCCAGGATAAGGGTGGGACTCAAACCCAGGACCTTCTTGCTGCATGGCAACAGCACTACCCACTGCGTCACTGTGCAGCCCTTAGTTAATATATATGTATTATTATTCTATTTTAAATTTTGCTAAAGCAACAAGCGTCAGCTTATTTAGCTGATGGTTTAGACGTAGAGCTATTTAAGTAGATGTCTGAGATTATTTCTGCAAGAGGGTTTTGCAAAATACTTTAGTTTATTTTGTGCATGTACAAAGAACATAAATTACAGGGGGGAAAAAAAACTAAATTTTTGCTGGCAAAGACAAATAAAGACGTGGGTGTGCCTTCTGATGTAAAGGGAAAAGAGACATCGCTTCCAACTTTTTAAATAAACATCCTGTTGCATTCTAGTATAGTATGTAGTTCTCTCCATCTCAAATATGTCATAGGCGATTTCCAACCACTGCAATACTTGTTTAGTTGTACTCGAATTTGCTCCTCACTTGCTGTTTGTGACTTCCATTTGTATTTCTCCATTCCTGTTTCTTGTAGGTTTGTTGACGTCCTGAAGCTGCTACATGTTGTAAGTAACCACACATGTGACCTAAATAGCTTTGCTGTCCACATAAAACAACCTTTGTTTTTGCTCTGGCAATAGCAGGGTCTGATATGTTTCTGTTCATGTTATGTTGTTGCCTGAGCTCATATTCTCCACATGTGTTTTATTAGTCAAGAAATTAAGGCACACCCTGAGCAGCTCAGCTGTTTTTTTTTTTGCCACATTCCTCTGGTTTTCCCCTGACAAGTGATCAGTAAATGCTGATGGAAGAAATTTACTGAACCTCTTCATCTTTGGAGGAATTTAATGTGTAATCGAAGACATAAAACTATTATTGAGTTTCCTTTTTAATTTTTTTTTATGTGTCCTACCTGGCAGTATAGCATTAAAAATTGCTGTCCTGATCCCAAACATATTTTTATGTTTGGGAAACGTATTTTACTTTCATAAGTTGAGCCTTACTGCTTTTGCAGTTGTGCTTGTTATATGTGCAAAAAAAACTTTATTAGATATTATTATTGGGATTATTTCACGTTCAGTGGACGCAGAAATGGAAAGGTAAAAGAGAAAGAAAGTAAGAGAAAAAGATAAAATGCTAAATGGCGAAAAAAGGTGCAAAAATAGAGGAGAGGAAACAGAGAGAACAAGATAACATCCTCAGAGTCTGCTTCTACACTTGCAGAAAGAGATATAAAAAGAACAACAAAACCAACCAAAAAGTATCACAGGTACAGACAACCAATACCTTGATAACATAGCAGAAAAATACATAGATTTATTTAATACAAGATCTACTATATAAAGTAACAACCAAAGCTAATGATAGGGTTTATCTGTATTAAAGTGAACCTGTAAGCACCTGGATCCAAACACCTGTAGGTGTTTGTGAGAGTGCACTTGTATATGTGAGGTATTTCCATGAGAAAAATGCTCAGTAGTGGTTGTGAGGAGCCAAAGACCTACCCCCTAGAGCACTGAGGCAGACACTGGGGAAACCAGAACCCCAGACGCCCAAAAGGACCCCAGCACAAAGGGGCCCAAGAGGAACCCACACAGGGATAGCTGCCTCCCCCATCCCAGAGAGGAGCAGAGGAGAGCCCCAGTAAACCCCCCAACAGCCACAGTGCTGAAGCCCCCGGGAGCCGCAGCAACAAGCCCGCGGGCTCCACCAGCACCCAGATAAGCCAGGGTGGATCCAGCCATGAACCCAGAGACCAGAGGCCTGTGGACACCCAACCCCGCAGCAGGGCCCGACAGAGCCATGTAGCCCATGCCCCACGAAGCAGCCGCCAGGAGTGAGTCAGCACACACCAGAGCCCCCGGACACCGAAGACCACCAATGCACGAGGGGAGGCTGCAGCCAATGGAGGGGAACCGGATGGGGGGATGGGCTCCACATTTAGTGAGGAGGGGGCAGTCCCAAACCCAACCTGACTAACAGAGAACCAGGTACGCAGTCACATTCACACGTTCCCACCCTAGTGCCCCCACAGGCATACTCTCTTGCCCACACAAGAAAAAAAATAAAATAAAAAAGAGATGCTGTACATACTGGCAATCCCCACACACATCCTATACTCCCAGGTCAAGGTACCAGCTAATAAGAGGGGTATCCAACCCCCATCAGGATGGGAAGGGGAGGGGAACCACCCCTAACCAAACATATCCCAAACCTGACATACCTGGTCAATTCTCCGGCACCAACCCCCCACCCGGATACCAGCGCCGAAGACGCACAAGCCCATCCACCCAGAGAGGGGATCAACACGATCCGAATGGCCAGCCAAGAGCCCACTAAAAAACCCCAGGACCCAACGCCCATCCCCAGCCCATACCCTGGTTAGGTGACCCGCTCCTCTTCCAGGCCTTAAACTCCCAATGGTAATCAGGAACAACGGCATGAAAAAGACTCCAAGCCTGCTCAAATGTCTTGTTGTTGCATGTTGTTCTCAAGCACATTTAAAACTGGGAGGGCTAAAACAGGTCGCCCGACACAGCTGACCAGCTGTACCACAACAGATCTGGGGCTCCCTTTTTAATTGTCTCTTTGCTTTAGAGACACATGTAGCCACAGAAAAGTCAGGAGTTCAGTCTAAGGACGGTTGCGGTGGTCTCTCTTGCCGTTCCAGGCTTTGCTTTGTGCAAGTTTTTCACATTGAATTCGGAACTGGTTGACGCCCTTGGGAAAAATAACCAAAGTGTAAAACAGATGTTTTCACAGATGTGAAAAACAAAAACAGAGTCTTCCAGAGCTTCTCCAGATAAAGGTACATGGCGTGCAATGTGAGAAAAGCCTGTATCGTAATCAAATCTCCAGAGAGTTATCAGTTCTCTGTTTTGACTCTACTGGGTCAATAAATAACACCACAAAGTACTAAAACTCACTCAAATCCACTGATATATTTCTTCAGTTTTATCTAGCCCAAGGACATCGAACGCGAGGTTGTTTCATGTGTTTGAGCTTTTATGATTTAAAATTGTACAAGGAAAAAGAAACCCATTTAGCCTCATACAATAAGTAACACACCTCAAAATGCTGAAAATGACTTCAGTCGGATGTAAACTGTGAATATTCTTCTTTTTTTGTCAAATGTAGATGTAAATGCACAATTGTCTGTGCGCTGATGTGCATGAAATGCATGTAGATCATCTAAGGGACACTCTTATTCTCACTGAAAAAGAAAACGGGGTCTGATCAGCAGATTAATTCCTAACAAAACAGGCATTTCCATTCCTAAAGTGGACACAATCACATGAACACGTCTGTTAATAGCTGCATAAAGCTGGGCGTAATTGTGGAACGATGGCAGTGTTGCCACTGCTGAAGAACATCGTATTTTTATATAACATCCTGACTCGTCTTAAAGAGTTAAAGTCCTCCACATAGTATGTGTGGAGACAGACTTCCTCATTGACGTACAAGAGGCATATTCACTACATTACAACGATCAGCATTAATATATAGAGCTCAAGACAGCAATAAACATTAATAAAAATGTCAGGACCAAACGACTTCGGGCAGACAAACTTTTCAATATTCAGTCAGTTTCTTGATGAGCCGCTGGTGTCATCCAAGAAGCTGTTGGTTTGCTGTAATTCTCTACAAAATATCCCTCGAAGCGTCTCTGTGACTGTCTGACAGCGCCGTTGCCATGCTTATTTGGCCTTCTTCATGCTCATTTAGTGCCTTCTTTTTTGACCGCAAAATGCAGGTTCTTGCCACAGGATGTTTCACATTGATCATGCAACACTCTGCTCTCATCAGGGCTAATGCCTCCCCACCACATTGACAAAGATCTAAAGTTATTTTTACATGTTCTGCTCCACAAAAACAAGAGTTGCTCAGAGTTCTGTTGTTTAAACAAAGAGACTCTTTGTGTCACCCACAGTTTATTAAAAAGAAAAGCGGTCAGACATAGTAAACGTCCCAGACAAGAAATCAAACCCAGTAATTGGCCCATCCCTAATGAGGGGTCATACTATGTCAAAGAGCACAAAGTGAAATCAAACACAAAATCATTTGAAATGGGATCTTCATTGAAAGTCTTTTGAACATAATACACAAATAAACTAAATCACAGGTGACATTTGACCATTTTTGACTGTTTGGCTCCACAATTCCATAAATAGATAAAAAAAACATTGATTTTCAAAAATATATAAACTGATGCACAATGGTTCAGGGAGATGGGTGAGAAAAGTATAACATAGATGTAGTAGGGACAAAATGGTGACTAATGTGACATTTCACAGTGTTTGTCTTTCACAGATGAACTATTTTCCTTTTTTCTATTTAATAAATGCATACTAATGCATTTTTCTGTACACTGTGTCTAAACCTTTTGGTAAGAGATAAAAACAACTCAAATGTACATGTTTTCATTTAAAGCCATTTAGAAGAAGTCCCCCCCCCCCCCATTGTTTTATTGTTTTCTTTACATCCTTATTTTCACGAAGTTACGTGTAGCCACAGAAGTAGATATCTGCCAAAAAAAGGGGTTATGAAATGAGGGCATGGTTGGACTGAATCATGAGCACATGAGCAGGAAGTGGTTTTAGGTCTCTGTTTTTCTGTGGAGGAAGAGTGTCCAGTCATGCAGAACAAACCACATATTCAGATTTAAACAATGTTTGGAGAAACAAAAATCACCAAACTGAACACCACAGCATTGTAGCAATTTGCTGCCACATCACTCCCATGTGAGCCAACGATTTCTGCACCATTTCAGAAAAAGTTCACCACAGGAGTTGTTTTTATTTGGCCTTGATTTGCCACCTGCTCTATAAACCACATAAAAGTCTCCACATCATCAGAAAGATTTGCTCAGTGGTGCCTCTGGCTTCCTTGCTCTCTGGTTTCATTCCTGATTCAGTTTTGGGAAATATAAAACTTCCTAATTCACATCAGTTTGAGTCGTAGACCGTGGGACAGAAGAGTTCCTCTTTAGTCATCTTTAAAACCGTAACCTTTAGTATTACAGAGTAACATGAACCAGACGTGTAACCACCTTATTCAGCACAACCTTGGTGTCGATCGGCTGCGAATTCCTGGATTCAATGCGATCGTTGCTTCTGACCTTACAGGACTTCCGTGATGCCGTGCTTGAGGCATCTCGTCAGAACGGGAAGCCTGTGATTGAGGAACGTCATCTCAACCAGATCCTGTACTACCTCCCTCAGCTCTACGAACTCAACCGAGACCTGCTTAGAGAGCTGAAGCAGAGAGTTACCAACTGGTATATTGTTTTTTTTTTTTTAAAGCGTTTTTATTTCTTTGCACAAATGTTTGCAGGTCACTTTAATATAAAATCCATCTAAGGCGGTGAACGCTACCAAATACCGGGCTTTACAGAAGTAGCTGTGTTCAGTCCAGACTGATAGAAAACCAGCAGTTGCAACATGTATGACTTGCTTGCTGCTGATTCAGTGTATTTAAATCAGTGTGTTTTCACAATACAGGAGGGATTCAACCAATGAGGTCATTCATTCTGTAAAAAAACAGGCAGCCCTTGTTTAAAGATGAAGGCATTAAATAACATGCTGCTTAAAGAGCATTTCTCAAAAAATCTGAGTTAAATCAGTAGTTACGCACTGGGGGGTTGACGAAGGTTTACAGTTGACAACGATTATGGTTTTGCACTAACTTGGCTAGAGAGAAATTGTGCAGCATTTAATGGACAGATGAAAGCAAACTTGCTCTTTTAGGGCCTAGGAGGCCACAGATAGCGTGTCGGGCTACCCCTAAACTAAACAGTGAACCGAAGCCATAGTGTGAAGCATGGTGGGCCATGCATCATAATATAGGGATGTGTCTCAGAAAATGAAGCCTTTTTAGTGCATGCTAGGGAACCTGGATTGGTTCAAACTTATCGAAATACTTGAAAAGACCATGTAGACATTTTGCTAAAGAGCTAATGTCTTTAAAATGGTTGTGTCAGCAAGTCCACAAACCCTAAAAATGTCAGCAAGCGACCAGCATCTAGGTTCGATTAATGTTGTAGAATGGCCGAAGCTCGAAGTAAAAGAAGGCTTGTGGGGCGACATCAGACATAATGCAGAGGAGCTGTAGAATGTAGTCACCTCGTCCCTGGCTGGGATACCTGATATAAGGCCAGACGGTCGAGTGCGTGCAACACAGACGTAGAGCAGACGTATAACAGCAAACAGGCTTAAATCGGAGGCAACCAGACTTTTGCCTAATTTTTTTTTTATGAAAATATTTCGACACCAATTTAAGCCAGTTTGCTGTTGAGATGACCGGCATAACTGAGCATTTGCACCGGCATTCTACTTTTATGTATTCCAGTAGATTATTATTTTTTTTTAGCTGTTTCTCTTATTTATCTATACCTGTTTGTTAATAATTGCGCCAGTGAGACCTTTGGGATAAAGCTTTGATTCAGAGATGCCTTTTTATAATTGCTTTATGAAAACAAAAGTATATCGAGATAAATATCATATATCGGCATTCAGCCAAAAAATATCGAGATATTATTTTTGGCACATATGGCTCAGCCCTACAGAGACGTGAAGCCGTTCTCAGAAGCAGTGGTTATAAGACTAAATACTAGATCAGCGATAATCCAGAAAAATAAATCTTCAGGCATTTTTCAGTTGAAACGTTGGCGTTGTGAAGACATCTGCAGACACTTGTGTGTTTGAAGCGTCTAATGCTCTGTTTTCCTCACATTCTGTAGATTGAAAACAAATGTGATAAAATATTCTTCCTGTTTTGTTTGAGTATAAGACATGCCATGCCCCCACTGTAATTGCACGTAGAGACATAAAAGCTGTTCATGACTTTTTCATCAATTTTGGTTTCGCCTCGTGTACAGGGATGACAGTTCCCAGGTGGCTGACATCTTCCTGAAGAAAGGACCCTATCTAAAGATGTACTCCACATACATCCGTGAGTATGACAAGAATGTCACCTTACTGGAAGAGCAGAGTAAGAAGAACTCCGCTTTCGGCGCTGTGGTCAAAGAATTTGAGGTATTCCTGCTGGCCAAACCTGTTTTTTTTTTTATTTTCCTTGTTCGGTGTAGTGTGTTTGTCTTTTTCATCTGGCTTTTCCCTTTCAAGTTTCGTCACAGTGACTCATTTTGTCTCCATCTAACCTTGGCAATAAATCAATTTAATCAATTAATTAAAATGTACAATTTATTAAGATTAAGTCTTTGAAAAATTGGGATTTTATTTTACCAATGCACTCATTGGGCTTCCGTGAAGAGAATAGGATACAATGCTGAGTATATTTTTAGGAAGATATACTGTCAAAATGTTGTAAAGAAAAAGCGTTTTTTTTTAACCATAAGACGAGATGCTTTAATTTATTCATTTACTTTTTTGAGTTAGTTTGATGTTACACAAGTGAAGTGAAGCCTGTTCTTATCTAATTCTGTAATATCACTAGCAGCAAACACTTTGGTATATTTTCATTGTTTACATCGGCAGGGCCGCCATCTTGTTTTACAAGCATGTTTCGCTGCAACTCCAAGACAAAATGCTTGAAATGAAAGCAAGTTTTTAAAATAATTAATCGGATTTGGTATAATAATATCTGAGATTTTATTTTGAAGCTGTATCGCTCAGCCCTAATCTAACCCTATCTTTTGCATCTTCTTCTCTCACACCAACTACCTTCATGTCCTCTTCCCCTCTGTTCATGAATCGCGGATGTTGGTAACATTTCGTTGTTTGTGTCTAAATAGGAAGCTGAAAGCTGTCTTTTTGTTTTTAAGGCGACTCCTCGTTGTGCCAGCTTGGCTCTGAAGCATTACCTGCTGAAGCCAGTTCAGAGAATTCCTCAGTACCAGCTACTGCTCACAGGTACCCCTAAAACAAATGTCTTTTTAAACCCCTTAAGTCAGAATGTCTTCATACATTAATTTTTATTTCTAATCTTATCATGGTTTTGTACTGTTATGGAATTCTAACCTGTGCTCATGTATCCAGCCTGTAAGGCCTCAGCTTCTTCACCACACTGACCTCTAGTGTCCAGAACTTACAAGTTTGGTTACTTCAATAGTCCAGACTTTTAAAGTGTTGCACAAAGCAGACATAGTGACATAACAGAAGCTTTTGAAGTGGTTATTTGCCTCAAATGGATCAGGTCCAAAGAATGTGACAAATGCTGCCCATGTCATTGTCGGGTAATTACATTATATAAGCACCTGCAGACCCTCTTATCCGGGATTGTATTTCCAAAACATTCTCAGTATTTACATCACAGAAAGGCGATTACTTGAAACCCAGTGTTGAAATTCAAGTTTTCCATTCATTTGCCTGCACTGTTGATTTCAGATGTGTTCTCTACTTTTGCAGACTACCTAAAAAATCTGTCAGAAGACTCAAAGGACTACAAAGATACTGAAGGTAAACTAGCTGTTGTGTTTAATTGTGTAACATGAACTGTACAGTGATTTGCAAAAGGTATTCATATCCCTTGAACTTTTCCCCCGCATCACGTCACATTACAACTACACATGGCAATGTTTGGTATTTGTTCTCAATTGCATTTAGGTTTGGACTTTGACTGGACCATTCTAGCACATGGAAATAAATAATCACCTCATAGCGCTCTCTGTATGTTAAGGGTTTCTGTCTTTTGCTGCTTCCAACAGATTTTATTTTGAGGATTGCCCTGGATTTAGTTTCACCCACAAACTGGATTTAGTTTCTGTAACCCTGCTCATCCTGTGTTGTTTTTTTATTAATTGCTAATTGCATTACTTTTACTTTTACTGGAATTTATTACTGGGGTCAGAAAAAAGGGGGGTGATCAAAAATGCAAACAACACCTTTCAGATTTTCATTTGGAAATAAAAATAAAAACCACAAATCATTTCCTTTGATCAGTCCTGTGCTACTTAGTGTTATTCTGCGACATAAAATGTGTTGTTGCAATGTGACAAAATATGAATTAGTTCAAGGACTCTGTGTGCTTTAGCAAGGTACTGTACTTTATATTGAGCAATGCTGTGGGTTAATATATAACACCAGAAAACTTTTTTTTATCCAATCAGCTGCCCTTGCTCTTGTGAAAGAGGTGGCCAATCACGCTAATGACATCATGAAACATGGGGTAAGAGCAGTATCAAAACATTTAAGGCATTTTTTTTTATCACATGACCAGGGAATGCCTGTAAATGTCACTGACTCATGTTTACTTTATCCCAGGATAACTTCCAGAATCTGGTTCGGGTGCAGTGTCATTTGAACGGCAACCATGAGATTGTCCAGCCTGGACGGGTAAGGCTCTAAAAAAATCAGTTTTAGTCTTCATTTACAACTCTTCCTGAAGTGACAAATCCATTGCGACTGTTGGACCATCGCAGCTACATTGCTATGAAGCCGACTTTAACCTTCTGATTAAAAATGAATGACTGTCTTTATGCTCCAGATCTACATCAAAGAGGGTGTCCTGATGAAGCTGTCCAGGAAGATCATGCAGCCCAGAATGTTCTTCCTGGTAGAGTACACAGCTACCTCTTTTGTATTTATTGTTTTCGTAACAAGAAGTGAGAACACACACACGACTGAGCCATTTGTCTTAACCAGCTGTACAATCAGTCCAACAGGAAGAGCTTTGTTTCCCAGCGCAGCAGAACATTCTGTCATTTTTCAGTAACACTCCAGTCTGATATAAGGATCTAATGTATCAGAATCTTTGAGCTGTCTTTAGATCAAAGCTCACAACTTTGAAAATGACATCAAGGAGGCTTCTGTGGTGACAGTCAACCTAGATTAACCCGTCTTCCCTTTAATTCATCTGCTCTGTCTTGTATAATAGCACCATTTTGCATCATATTAGCTTATGATTAATATGTAATACAATCCTATGTATTTAACTATTAATGATCTCATCATCAATCTGATGTGAATCATTGTCAACAATTATCAGCCCTTAGTGCAATGATTTGTATTCCACCACTGGAGAAAAAACCCTCATCAAAGCCTATTAGAAAAATCACTTGGAACTGTTGCTTGAATGAAAGTGTAAATGGATTATCAGTAAAATTAATCTATATTTACAGATTAACTGACAAAAGGCAGAATTGACTTAACAGATCCGACACAGAAATGAAAACTATAAAAAAAACAATGAATTTTAACCAATCAGAAGATACGTAGAGGGCTTTAGCTAGAATAAGAAATTACCAATTGGCAATTGATTTAAACGATTCAATATGTCAGCTAGGAGGGAGAAAAAGGCTCTCTCCATGTTCTTACTGAGTCTGAAAAGAAAATTTATTCTGCTGCAAACCCAGTATACTGGTGGTGACAGTTTGCATGACCTGAGAGAGCGGAAGCATGTCACATCGTGGGCATCCCTCACCCTACATCTGCATTTCACACCATCAAACTTCTGCTTCTTTTTTTTTTTGTTTTGCCTTTTAGCTTAGCGACGTGTTGCTGTACACCACCCCTGTTCAGTCGGGCCAGTACAAGCTTAAAAACATGCTGTCTCTGGCTGGGATGAAGGTGAGACCTACTTCTTATGTCCTTGCACTTTTCATGCAATCACATTCGAATCACGAGATGAGCTTCCTGCTGCTATCGCCATTCACAATGAGAATAATTACAGGTTAGCAAACCCAGTCATGAGGCTTATCAGAATGAGCTGAACATAGAAAGTGTGGAGCGCTCCTTTATTCTCTCTGCAAGGTAAGTCAGGAAAAGGCTTTTGTTCTTTTTGCAGTAATATCTTTCATATAAATGAGATTACTGTCGGTGTTATGCAGAGGGTTCTACTTTTTCTCTTTCCAAAGTTCGGCCGCAGAGCGGGATGAATGGCTTAAGGCTATTTCCTCGGCTATCAGCGAATATACAAAGAAGAAAATTAGCTTTATATCGACCAACACCCCAGCTGAGGTAAGAATATTTTCTCAGGGCGCACGTTGCTGTTTTCTGATCCACGCGTTACTTTGATTTAGGCACTTTTGAGTGTAGGTTTCAACAGCGAGTGGTAATTTCACTGCATTATTCTTCCTTTCATCCAGAAAAACTTGGAGGATACTGTTGATGATGCTCTTTTGGGATCCAAAGCGCCCATTTGGATCCCGGACCCACGGACCACCATGTGCATGATCTGCACCTGCGACTTTACCCTGACGTGGAGGAGACACCACTGCCGTGCATGCGGAAAGGTTCGGAGTCAAACACATGCTCGTTTTCTGTATTTAACTCTCCAGAGGCAAATACATAAGTGTAGATTAAATAATTAAAATAATAATAAAACTGTTAGTAGGGTAAATTTGTTCAGTGCCTTGCTAAAGTCTTCACATCCCTCTTTAACCTAACACAAAGGGGTGTATAGGTATGAATTGGAAGGAAGTGATAGATAGATTTTTACATCTTTTTACAACTAAAGCTTGTAGCATGCATACTGTAGTATAATACGCCTAAATAAAATTTAGTGGCGAAATTAACATTGTAGAAAAGTTTAATGCAGGGTCTGGTTATAAATCAATTTCCAAAGCATATCTTTCAGAGCACTGCTTCATCAATCACCACCTCTACACTGACAGCTGGTGGTGGCAGCATCATGCTGTGGGCATGTATTTCTCTAGCAGTTACGGGGAAGCTGAGCAGAGTTGAGGAGGAGATTGATGGAGCTAAAATCAGAGCAATCCAAAACATTTAGTCTGCAAAAGACTTGAGAATCCAACAAAGGTTCACCTTCCAGCAGGAAAAGGTCCTCAAAATTAACATCCAGATTGCTAATGGAATCATTAATATCAAAGTGTAATCACGTGTTAAAACGGCCTAGTTGCATTTTATTGCGCGTATTTGGGGACATATCTTCCAAAAATGTATGTTCCCAAAAGCTCTCCTTCAGTCCAGAACTATTTTTCAAACAAAATAAAAAGGTCTGTAGACACGCAAAGCTTGTGGATACATAACCTGAATGCCAGGCGCTCACCGAAAACGGTGCAGATACGGTTCCGGCGCCGCAGGGCACCCAAAACGGAAAGCTTTTTGAGGCGCAGTTCTGTGAGATAGTTGGTAATAGTTAACCGTTGTAAAAAGAAAATATGTGTGAGCTTTTTTGAAAAGTAGATATGTCCTCTGAGTGGTGGAAGCTAACCAGCTAACTTTACTTGAATGGATCAAATAACTCATCAACTTAACAACTGTGCTGTGAAATCATAGACTCTTAATATCCACTAATACAGCGTTGTACCACACAGATATGGACATTTTCAGTTTGAGTTCTTTAAAACTGCTGAAGTCAGCAAAACATGTGCTGCACGGCTGACTAGCTTGTTAGCTTCCACTTTTCTGAGGATTTATTTCCCTTTTAGCAAGCTCCAGTGATATGATATCTTTCTACTACAGGCAAGGGAACTATTACTAGTAATAACATCTCAGAAACTCGCTTCAGAACATCCAAGCTGACTATTTAAAGTCCATTAACAAACAAATCGACAGATTTAAACATTTGCACTTGTGTCTCATAATGTGAAATTTTCCATTCTCTCCCCTCAGGTGGTTTGCCAGTCGTGTTCCTCCAATAAACATCGTCTTGCATATCTAAAGAACCAGTCAGCACGAGTGTGTGATCAGTGTTTCCTCATTCTTCAGCAGCAGCAGCAAAGTAAGACCAGACATGTTTAACAGTCACGGCCGACGTATCCCCATTCTTGCACTTCTACAGTGTCTAATCCATCTCGGTGGATTAGACACTGGAGGGTCATAAACGTGTCCTCAGACTCAAAGCACTTTCTGTTCATCAGGTGAAATTGTCTCAGCTGCAGCAATAACGCCTGGGAGCAAGGCGACGTTGGCATTTAACAGGAAGCAGAAGAGAATACCCGCAACCCTCACAGAGGTAACCGATGCTTTGTCCCGATCTGAATGACGTTTGATTCACACGCAGTCATAATCACTGAATTAGAATATTTTTGAAACATTAATTTATTTTACTCAGGTCGTTAACTCAGCTACAGATTAATTGCACACAAGCCTATGTTTTCAAGCTTTTATTTTATTTTTATTGTGATGCTTTTCCACGTATAGCTAATAAAAACATGACATTTAGGATAAGAATAGCACAACTGACAAGTAAGAAAAAGAGAGAAAGTTTTTAATACAGAAATGTTGGCTTAATGAGAAGTATGTAGAATACCCGTTCAACGGTAGTTATTTTTAATTAGTACTTTTTCTACTTGACAAACAATCCTCATCGGAACGCATATTTGAATTTATTGCATATTTGACTAGTGTTTTGTAAATTACTTCATACCCCATTGTGTCACATGACTACCACAAATATCATTGTCTCTTGTCGCTATTTTATGTGATTGAACAGGACTCGTTAACCTTTGCAGTTTAAGGAGCCATAAATACAATCGATCCAAAAAATCCAACATTCACCTAGAGCCGCTGCAAAACCTGACCGTTGGGGAAAAAAATAGCACTTGTTAATCGTTATAAATAAATATCGTATAAAAATGCTGTTTGGTTTTTGGTAAAATTAAAAAAGAACAACTTTATTTAAGTCTCTTTTTTTTACGTCTTAGTACAAAGAAAAAGCTACACTTTTACAACAATTTCTTCAGCGGAACCTAAACAAATGCAGTTTATTCCATTTTGGCCAAAAATAAGGAGGGAAATGAAACAAATATGTATTTGATGCATTTATTGACTTAAAAACGGTTAACTTTAGCCTTTTTTATCCTCTTCATATCTTAAAGTATTGTGCGGTGCCATATAAATACAAGCCAATTTTATTAAGAGCTATTGTCTAAGACCTAAAGCCACTGGTTGCACACGCTTGTGATAGAACAACACAAAGTACTGCTTAGCAGGACAGTAGAAGGAAAAGGATGAAATTTGAAAATAAGTAAATAAATAAAATCCAATTATTTATTTTTTTACAAATATAATATGTAAAGTACAGTGTCCATTTTTTTCATCCCTTTTAACTCTGATACACTAAAAATAAACCCATTTTAACCTTCGTATTGTCTTGTTGTATAAAACTCCAAGATTACATTGAAAATGTATGAATACTATTGCAGGGCACTGTTCAGAAAATAGGTATCAAAAATCTTCCCTCTTTCACATGGTGTGCCCAGAGCACGTGTTCCTCACGTGACAATAAAATAGCTTTTTATAATGTTACAACATAAGCGCATTTTTAATTAAGACCTGAAAACTCATGCAACTGCCTGTTCTTGGTTTCAGGTGTCTGCAAGCACTGATGATTCCTCCATGAGCGGTTATCTGCAGAGGTCCAACGGCAAGAAAAAGCAGGGGAAGAGGCTGTGGTTCGTCATTAAAGACAAAGTCCTGTACACGTACGCCGCCAGTGAGGTACGCACATCCAACTGTGCCGGCAGAGGCAGAAACGTCCCTTTAGCCGGAGTTTTAACGGGTCTGACGTTTTGCCTTTTGTTTTCGGCTCTACCTCCAGGATGTTGCAGCCTTGGAGAGTCAGCCCCTGTTGGGCTTCGTGTTGAAAGTGGATTCCTCCCAG
Source organism: Fundulus heteroclitus (assembly GCF_011125445.2). Lineage (NCBI taxonomy): Eukaryota > Metazoa > Chordata > Actinopteri > Cyprinodontiformes > Fundulidae > Fundulus > Fundulus heteroclitus. Next base: position 11,789,774 of record NC_046362.1, read on the forward strand.
AAGCAGCAGTTTGAGCTCTACCACAAAAATACACTTTACTACATTTTCAGGGCGGACGATGTCCAAACAGCCCAAAGGTACGTACGGCAGAAAAGATGGATGCAGTTTATCGTTGCGCGATGATACGCCAATGTTAAGAATGTTTTTCGTTCTCGTTGCTGTTTTTGAACAGATGGATCGACTCATTCAGAGAGGCAGCTGTGTTGTAGCATCTGTTGAGGATCTCTGTGTGGATTTGCCTGCGTCTTTGGAAGTATTTTACCTCAGTGCCTCACAGGGTTAAAAAAATAATAATCTGGAGACACCGTTTTTTTTTTTTTTTTCCTATTGTATTTTTATTATGTTGGATTTTTTTTTTTTACATTTTTGTAAATGTTATTTTTATATATGAACAAGAAAGTTTTTTTCTCCATTTTATTTATAACATTTTAGCTCCAGGAGTTAGTATTTCAGGCTTTCACCTAGGATCTTGATGCCCATTCACTTCATGAAATCTGTTGATGATTGCTATGGATTTATGACAAATATTGCAATTATAATTTAATTTGCTTCTGCTTTTCAGTTCTTAATATGTCAGAACAAATCACCTTAATGTTGTAGTTCTTTGTTGTTCCCTGACACCATGCTGCCACAGTATAAGAAAAACTCACAGACTGCACATTTGGTGTGTTGGGCAAAGACGCACTGTAGGAAAATAACTTCACTGTAATATATCTTGCACTTAAGTCACTTAAACGGATGTACATATGGAATATTACATGTAAACTGTGAAGTACAAGTTGACTGTGAAGCAAATAAAGTCAAACTTCTGTGGCTGTTTACATCCTTAAATCTTTTTTTTTCATCGCTTTTCATTTCTAATAAACTGTGGTCAAGTCCAGCTGCTCATTAAAAGAAATACTGAAAAGGTGCAGCATTGTTTAATCCATTATTAATGAAAGTATTCATAGGTTTCCCCAATTTTGTGTAATCTGCATTTTAGTTTTGGGTGTTATGTTAAAAAAAAAGTTATTTTTTGCAAGAAAAAAAGTAGCTCAGCCTAAATGCAGTTATTGAACAGGAAACCACCAGAAACAATGTTTGCTGCTAATGTCAACTCCGTTTTCTACCATGAATTATGTTTTAACATCTTGGGTTGGTAATAATACCTAAATTCAGCTCTGGTTCAGCATTATTTGTTTTGCGTTCCTGGATGTAATTGCAGGGAAAAGCATTTGACCCTTTACAGATTTAGAATGATTTTTGTTTGTTTTGTTTCCCTTTTTTAACACACATGCCCCCTGAAACTAACAACCTCTTGTGGCACCCTTGGCAGCAACAACCACCTTCGTTGGCAGGAACTGGTAATGAGACTTCTACATCTTTGTGACCCGTTCATCTTTGCAGACTTGTTCTAGTCCAGCCATGAATGCTCTGTTTTAGTTTATGCCACAGCATCTCAATCGGATTTAAGGCTGGACTTTGACAAAGCTACTCCAACACCAGTATTTTTAGATATTTTTTTTTTAAGGGTGGTCTTGTTGAGGTGCTTTGGATAATTGTCCTGCTGCATAACCCAATGGCAGGCTATACATTAACATTATCTAAAACTGAACAAATTTCAGGGACGTGGCGTGATTTAGAGGGCCTGAAAAGAGCCACACAACTGCAGCAGAGGGAAGGTTTAAAAGGTAACAAATTCAGTGCTTATTACATCAACCCATACAACACAACAGTAGAATACATAATCAGTCTTGGAAAAAAATAAAACATTTGTGCTTGTCAATGCTAAATCTGGGGAAGTATACAGAATTGTATATGTAGACTATTTTGCATAATTAAAACAGGTGACATTGGTTTAATTGAATCTAAAAATCCTGACGACACTTTTTAAAACTAGGATCACTGATGATAAAGAAAAACAGATTCATATATTTGAATTAAAGCCTGTATTAATTTAGGTGTAAGTATGTATACATGTTAATTTAAAACAAAACAAAGAAATGGGTTCAGTAAAAAAAAAAAAAAAAAGTATCTTTAGTTTCATTCACACTCAATATGTCGCAAAAAAAATAAAAAATAAAAATAACACTTTAAATGCGAGCCCCCAAACATTGTCTCCAGAACCGCATTAAAAGGCCGCACAGTCGGACGGTGGCTGCAGAGATGACGGACTGTCAACACGGCGCGGCCGGTCTGACCGCAGCTACCTTTATGCGCATGCGCGTCAAACCATTTATTGATGAAACGAGGTCACGAACTCTGACCCCCCAACAGCTGCAGAAAACACAATATTATTGCATTTAAAACCAGCCTTTTTCTTACATAGCGGCCTTTCCACAGGTAAGAGGCATTTATTACCGCGTACGTATGCGAGAGTCATGACAGAGCGTCACGCTGCCGGAGAAGCAGGAAGGAAGTTGCCATAAGCCACTAGCTAGCGAGCGGCTAATATAGCTCGCTGTAGTCCGGAGCTCCATTCAGGGTTCAGGTATGTGTATAAACACCTACAAAGTCATACGCTTTCACACTAGCCTCGTGTGACAGTAGCTGGACGCCAGGAGACGCTGACCGAAAGTAATGTTTGATAAGAGCTGGCGGCAGCTAGTTAGCTTAGCGGCGTCGGCTAACAGTGCTAGGGCTACCTCTGGTGCTAGCGCTGCTCCGTAGACTCCTAAAGAGACGGCATCCGTGTCACCTGTACGCGTCATATCGGCGGGCTGGGGTGTTAAACCATCTGCTGTCAGTTTAATCGGACGAAAGGGAGCGAAGAGCCAGAACCAGAGTAACACTGATTCTGCCCGGGTTGTCGCATAAGGAGCGGTATGTGCTGGCATCGCGGGCCTTGAACCCTAGTGTGCTTTAACCCTTCAATGTTGACCTTTCACCGACAGGAAAAGAAATACCTTTATCTTCCGTATAGATTTTAAGTAGCCGGCTGTCAGTGGCATGTGTAAATGTTGTGTGTTACCACTCATCCGGTCATGCTGGACGTTGCTGTGGTGCAGTTTTAGGGAGGTTTTGGCTAACGGTAGCTCGGTTGCTTAGCGCAGGCTTCACATTAGCACGTCTTGACATCCAACATAATAAACGAAGTGGTTGTTTATATTTTCTGACCCAGACCATTGATACAAGCTTGATCACAGATAGATAGATAGATAGATAGATAGATCACGTCGGTGCTTTGCCTTTTTGATTTTGCCTTGAAGAGGTGTGGATGAGATGCTAAAATACGAGTTAAAGGTGGAGGTAAAGTCCGATTGTAAGGTATTTCTACCCCGGAGTCTATTTTTGCTGAGATGATGTTGTCATTGTTTTGGTTTAGCATTTTAATTTATCACGGGGCCTGTTTTTTCTTCTTACTGGACATCAATAAATTACAATACATGTAAAGCATATTTACTTCATTAATTCAAAACTCCATATTTCAAGCGTTTTCTTTTCTTTATTTCTTTTTTGTTTATTTCGTTGATTATGGCTTGCAGCTCATAATAACCCCAAAAATCACTTATTCTTCAATCAATTAGAGTATTACAAAATAAAAATTACAACAAAAATAAAGAAATGCAGGGCTTCTGCAATGTAAGTTCATGTACAGCATAGTAGTAGCATAACTCAGTGTATACATTCAATATTTCAGGACTCTTTTTTTTATAGTCTGTGGCTCTGTTGACCTGTTAAGGAAGCCTAGGTTTGTTTAAATTAGATAAATAAATATTTCCCTATATAGTCCCACAGAGGGGACATTTGTCTCTGCGTTTAACCCGTCCCTTTTGGATCAGTGTGCTGCAACACTGAGTGGCGCACAGGGAGCGGCATGTGGTCGAGGGTCTTGCTCAGGGACGGAGAGTAACGTTTGCAGCCTCTCCAAGACGCAAACGTCCGGCTCCCTAAGCGGGACACCCAAGCATAGTGACACAATGATCATTAAACGGGTATTTGTACCATCTTCTGAAAAGAGATACAGTGCTGTCCTTTTTCACCGTACAGCATGACACTTCCGGCACCGTAATCAACTCAGAAGTGGCTCAAAACAATGAATGGGACACATATTTTGTTCATGGTCTGTTTGTGGTGACTCTTAAAGCTCTTGCTTCAGCCACAATGGACACATTTTGAATCTTCGCCCAAACTCTCGAATGGGATCTGCATTACAGCAGTATGAAGGCTGCGGTTACCCCTGTTCCTCGTGTGCCTTTTCCTTCCACTCAGCTTTCCTTTAAAATACTTGTAAGGCAAGGCAAATTTACTTATATAGCACATTTCAGTACAGAGACAATGCAAAGTGCTTTACATGATTGTAAACTGGACTTTGTGAATAGCCATATTCGTTAGCAGTTACCTTTAGTGGTTTACTCTGCTTTTGTAGGGTGTCAAGGACTGTCTGCTAGACAACTGTTAGAAATGAATTTTCTCTGATATAATAGAAAGTCGCAGGCCATAATATTTCTTTAGTAAAAAGATGTTGGAGTTGATCTTATGTAGTATTCATATATTTTGGGTTTTCGTTTGCTGTAAGCCAGGATGTCAAACTCATTTCTATATTGGGCCACTTTGGCATCATAATGTCATTAAAAGGGCCGGTTGCATGTAGAAGTAGCAACCTTAGGCCCAGTTTATACAATTTATTTGCAAAAAAAGTTGATATTGGTGTGTGTTACACTTTCAACTCTAATCATTCTGCATCACCTTTTCTCTTTTTGGACATTTCTTGGTTGTTTTAATGTGTTGTGGGAAAACTGACATCTAGTGGCAGTATGCTGTTACTACGCGGTAAAAAAAAATTAACATTCGCTACACAAAGCAGTTTCAGACACTTTATGCAATTTTAAAGGATATATGCCTCTACTTTATTACATGCCTTTTTTTGGCTCTTGAGTGCTGGATAAATTGCCTTGACATAGCATAAATTGATATTTACAGCTTACTGACCTTATAAGGTCAGTAAGCTGTAAATATCTTAATCAAATTATTGTCAAAATGTTTGTATCTTTTTAAAAGCTTATTTTTCTGGAGCAGTCTGAGGAACACAAATCTACAGATGTATGAATATCACTGTATAACCGATGAAATAATGGGACTTCAAAGTGAAGCCATGGCTCTAAACGACACTGTGGCGATTTCTGCTGTGCAGGTGTGTATGCCTCATGGGGCACTGATGTGAGGAGCAGCGGATGAAGGCGTACACAGTAGTAGAATGGATGGACAGACTCACAAGATTCAGTTTGTGTCAGCAGACAACAGCATGGCTTTAGGACATCGAATCCAGGTGAATGAGAGGCATACGCACCCTAGAGACGACCATATTGTGATTGAACTGGCTGTAAAGAAACGTGCACAATTCTCTTGCTAATATGTCATCTTTTATGTCTGCATAAAACCATGATATCCCCTCATGTTTTGAATCCCGTTTCCTCTCATAGATCGTAACGGATCAGCAGACGGGGCAGAAGATCCAAATTGTCACAGCACTTGAGCCGTCCTCCCCCGGGAAGCAACAGTTTATCTTGGCGAATGCCGACTACTCCACAGGCGGGAAGGTGATTCTGGCCAAGCAGCAGGGTTCTCCCAACAAGGTGATCCTCGCCTCTTCTGACGGCTCCGGGGTCAACCAGCTGCTTTTTGCGTCCCCTGAACTGGCAGGACAGCAGATCCAGGTAATGCCCGAAGCCCGGTGACTTCTCCCTGATGCGGTTTCTGCAAACCAGCCTCTTAAAGATCGTTCACCTGAAGCACGAGTGCAGTCAGTTTAAACCCACTGCACTGTTTTATTGTATTAAATCACTCATTGTGTTTGTCAGTTTGTGACTGAAGGCTCGGACCAGTCTATCGTCAAGCCCGTGGTAGAGTACTGTGTTGTCTGCGGGGACAAGGCGTCAGGTAGAAAACAACAGTTTACTCAAGCAGTGACATTGTTTTTCTGTAATTCGAACCAAAACGTTTTGTTCTTGTTGTTTTGAGCAAACCCCAACGTTTCCTCGTCTTTCAGGGCGTCATTATGGAGCCGTCAGCTGCGAAGGCTGCAAGGGCTTCTTCAAGCGTAGCATAAGAAAGAACCTGGTGTATACGTGCAGGGGCTCCGGGGAATGTGCCATTAACAAACTACACCGGAACCGCTGCCAGTACTGCCGACTACAGCGCTGTATAGCTCTTGGCATGAAGCAGGACTGTAAGAGACCCCTATGCTACACACACACACCCCTGATAATATGTTAAGACTTCACGTGCCCACTGTCTGAAACTCCTTCATATTCTAGCTGTGCAGTGCGAACGGAAACCCGTTGAAGTCGCCACCAGAGAGAAATCGGTGAATTGCGCGGCCTCCACAGAAAAGATCTACATCCGAAAGAACCTTTGTAGTCCCCTGGCTGCCACGCCCACTTTTGTGTCTGAGAAGGAAACTGCTCGGTACGTGACGTTCATCCATAGATAACACCATGATAATATGTAATTATCTAATATGTAATATGCATGCAATGTTGGTACAGTACTATAGAAGTACAATACAACTTTGTTTAGAAAGCACTTTAAAAACCTCACCGTTGACCAAAGTTGCTGTACACCAATGAAACAAATAAAATACAGAAATGTAAAACTAATTTTAAAAAAATGTATAATAAAAAAAAAACAAGTTCTCAAACTGAGTTAAAAGTCAAGGAGAAATAATGTGTTTTAAGAGAAGATTTAAGAACAGCAACATCTTCCTCTTTGGCTTCGGGACAATGAACAGTGGCGTACCCGCCGACCTGAGTGAGCGTGATGGAGCATACATTTTAATCAGGTCGGACAGATACTGAGGGGCAAGACACTTAGATGAAATAACTTTAAAATCTTGTCTGAAACAAACTGGAAGCCAATGTAGCAATGCCCATACAGGAGTGATATGTTCTTGTTTCTTTATATCAGTTAAATGGCGTGCAGCAGCGTTTTGAACCAGCTGAGCTCAGTTATTTAAAGAGTGGCTCAGCCCAACATAAAGACCATTACAGTAATCTAAACGAGTTGTAATAAAAGTATGAATTCAAATCTCAAGACGATGCCGTGAAAGAAAAGGTTTAACTTTAGCCAATTGTCTCAAATGATAAAATTTGGACTGGATTACAGATTTAATCTGTGGATCAAGTTTAAAATCATTGTCCAGTCTCACACCTTGGTTTGTTGCTGTCTGAGTCAAATAATCTAATAAAGGACCCAAATCAGCATGGACTTTAAAAACATCACTGGGCTGAAATAATACCTCTGTTTTTGTTTTCTTCTTCCTTAAAATGCAAAAAAATTCACAACATCCATGCTTTGATTTTAGCAATACAATCCAGAAAGTGAATTATGGAGTACTGCTTTCCCTGTTTTAGTTGCGAATAAATTTGACATTGATTTGTCATCAGCATAACAATGAGAAGCAGTACTGAGAATTAAGCCAAGAGGAAGTAAATAGAGCGAAAGCAATAAAGGGACGAGTATGAAGCCTTGAGGCACTCCACATGTAAGAGGCGTTACTGATGACTCAACATAACTTAACAGAACACAAAAACTTCTCCCTGTTTAAACCACTCTAGAGAAACACCATAATTAAAGACCCTGAACAGCGCTGACTCTGTGCTAGGATGGGGTTTGAAGCCAGATAGGAATGTTTGAAGAAGACTGAGTTCATTCAAGTATAAAACCAATTGATTAGAATCAATTTTATTCTAGGATTTTTGACACAAGAGGGAGTTTTGAGATGGGTCTAAAATTAGTAATTTCTGTGGAGTCCAGCTTAGGCTTTTTAATCAATGGTGTCACCACTGCATGTTTAAAACTGGCTGGTACTTTTGTCAAACTGCCATTTATGGTATTGGCAGCATAAGGAGCCACAGTAAGAAAAACCTCTCTAAAAAGACATGGTGGATTCGGAACAGTTGGAGATCCGGCAGACTTTAAATGATCCGTAATCTTTTAAAACTTGATTTAAAAAGCAGCAGAATTTGAGCAAGAGACGGAGCGGTCAAAGGGAAGGAGGGCTAATGAGGGCTCTAATGCTCGCAACCTTATTAATAGAAAAGCTCAGGAATTTCTCACACAGTTCAACTGAGGTCTCCAAACCAGCTGATTGTTTAAGACATTAAGAACAGAGTTAACGGTTTTAAAAAGAACACTGGGATTGTTACAATTAGCTGCAATAACGTCTGAGAAACGTCTGTTTGTCGCAGTTTTAACAATTTTTGATAAGAACACCAGCAATCTCTCAATATATGGAGGGACACCTGTAACTCGTCCTTCTTCCATTTCCGCTCAGCTCTCCTGCACTGGCAGCATGGGTGGCATCATTTATCCAAGGCTCAGGCCTGTGTTTAGAGGGTCTTACTTTTAACGGAGCCACTGAGTCAAAATAAGATATAAAAAAAAAGCCTCAATATCTGAGTGAATGCCCAAGGAATCACTGGGGCAGGTCACCGTGCAGAAGGCTGCAGAGGACTGAGCAACAGAGGAGTTTATAACCCACCGGGGCTGCGCTGGAGCGGGAGCTTTGTCTGAATGTCAGACTAACACGTCAAACACAACAGGCAAAGGGTCTGAAAGCGCAGCGTCACAAGTTTCCAAATTAAAAACGTTTAAACCATGAGTTAAAACAAGATCTAAAGTGTGGCCACATTCCTGAGTTGGCCCAGACACAAACTGAACAAAATTAAATGAATCAATAAGATGTAAAAATCCTTTGGCCAACGGTTTATCAGGACAGCACACAGAAATAATAAAGTCTCCACCTATTAAAACGCGATCATATTTAGGCAGAACCCCTGCCAAAAAATCTGCAAAGTCATCACGTCTCGGAGAGCTGAAGTAAGTGCAGCTCAGTGGCGACAGTTCACGGAAAACACTAGTCTCACCGAAGGTCATTCATGTTTCGGTTATTAATAGAAAATCCAGCCTGCTGGAGGCGAAAAAGTCCTTTTAGAATAAAGATTTTGTCGGCTGGGGATCTGCCGGTCACCAGAGCTGCTTTAACAATAACTGGAGCTGGGGTGTTCTCCATGCGAGTGGCCTGGTTAAGTAGCTGCAAGTTAGAATGATTCACTCCACACTCGCCAAGACGGCGAGAGGAGAGACAGCGGGCCAGTTGCCCCTCTTCTCATCCAACCACAGGAATCAAGGCAGAAAAGATGGGATCCAAAGAATGAAATAAAGCAATGGTAAGTCTTAAAGTCTCCAGATGGAGCTACTGGAGAATACAGCAAACAGGCTTTAAGTCTCACCGCTGCGTTTCCCTCGCCGTCTGCGCACAGGTAGGCCGGCATGTTGGGTAGAAACGGACTTTCCTGCCCAAGCAGACAGAAGTTAAATAAACCGCGTTGAAGATTAAGGAGGGTTTGACGATTATACACCAGTCGAGAGTTGGTACTTGGAGCAACAAATGTACATGGCAACAAAAAAAACAGGCAAAGTCTGCAGAGACCGACAAGCCAGAACCACCGGGACGGCCATCTTGTCAAATATTGTCTCAAAACAATGAATTCATTTGCTGATGAGTTCCAGTTTGCAGATCTATAACTGTGGTATTTCCTTAGACATAATTAAAGGTTTAATTTAAACAAAAATAATAGCAGAACATAATCGAAACACCCTAATATTATGCTGGTCAGTAGCTGTTAATTACCCAGTCTGACTTTAATAACCAGGGATCAGATATGTTAGCAGCTTTCTAACTAATATATATATATAGGCAAATGTTATTTTTAAATGTAACAGTTATGTTTGTTAGAGTTTGTTGGCCCTTTAAATAAAGCAAATATGTTTTATTTGTTATTTCTTTAACAGTTGTCTAATAATAAATATCTTTCAGATCCACAAGTATGCTTGAGTCTAGCATGTTGCTCAACATCCAGCAGCCCTTCCCTAAGCTGGAAAACACCATCCTGATTCCAGCCTCTCCTGATAAGGTAACATTCAGTTTGTAACGCACCCTGCAGTCTGGGAAAGTTTAGCAATTGAAAACAGTATTTATTAAAAAAAAAAGTGTTTTCTTACTGTCTAAACCAGGAGCTGGGAGAACATGAGGCTCTTCTAGTCGTGTGTGTGACCCATAGCAACTTGACTGATCTGTCAAGGTTCTCATTATAACTGTAGTTTGCTGTTTATTTATTTATTTTTATATCCAGTAAGGACAATTTACACACATTTGCAGTTCAAGCCATCTTTATTGCAGTTACTATAACCAATCCACTAGGGGGAGCGCAGTAAAATCACTACATGACACGAGAAGTCTTTATTGCTTGTTGACAATTCACACATGTATGCCGTAACACTGCCGCCCTTCCCCGCCACAATGAGAAATAAACAGCAAAAAAACATTCGCAGCCTTGAGTTTTCTTCCACTGAGACATACCCATCCATTTTGAAGCTAAAATTGCCAGATTGAGTCACAATTAAAGTCTCGATTAGTTGTTTTTTTGTAATTTTTCTTGCTTTTTTTCCCCTCCATAGTAATATCTGTAGTAATTATATGGGTAACTTTTCTATTTATTAAAAATAGATGGATTCAGAAAAGTTGAATCTGGACACTTGTGGAATTGTGATAAGCGTAAACCTTGTAGGAAAAATATTTTTTGGGTTACAGGTTTGCTTTTCCCCACAGGATGATCTATCCCAAGGAGATCTTGGGACACTGGCAAACGTGGTGACGTCACTTGCCCACCTTAACAAGACCAGGGAGCTGAGTGAGAGCGGGAACGACGCGATGGAAGCTGAAACGGTCAGCAACGGCGACGACTCAATGACAGACGTCCGAGGAGACGATCAAACTGCAAGCGATATCACTAGGTGGGATTTGTCATCAGGAATTGGAAGGCTTTGATATCGACTATTTGTTGTGTTTGTATGCAGTGTCCGAAATTAACTTCCTGATTCACCGGCCAAGTTGGCCGGTAGATGTAAAAATCAACCGGCCAGGTATATTTTTTACCGGCCAAAATATGAATCCTCACCAGACCTCAATTTTTATAAAAATCAAGAGTGATATTATGTTACTTTTCGGGGGCGTGGCTGACTGGACCCTGGAAGAGAAATCTTTGTTTCCTGACTTTGATAAAAAAAAATATTGTAGTTGATTATATGAATTATCAGATTCACATCCAAGCAATAAAAAACACTACAGATTATCATTATTCTATCCATGTAGGTGAATGAGGCGTTTCATTAAGCCTATACATCCCAACATTTTCCCTCAGCTGCAACACTTTAAGGACGCAGGGTTCACGCTGCGTCTTTACGCTGATCCAGCTGCTGGATTTTACCCTGGTGCGCTGCACGCGAGGAATAAACAGTGGGGAAATGCATAAATAAAGACTCTAAAGGGCTCCTTTAGGGAGGAGATAAGAAATAATTGGTCTGAGCTGCAGCCCCCGATGTTACAAGTTCCTTAAAATGACCCTGTGCGCACCTAAATTACATGTAACGTAATTTTGCGCACCTGAGTTCAAGTGCAAGGCACCACGCTCACCAAAGCACCACTGGTTCTGTGTCGTTAAAAACCAGAGCATGAAATACAGTTACTGACTCTCCTATTGACTTTAATTGGGACGAGTGGAAGGATATTAAACGCAGTGATTCACGTTTTGAAGGCTGGCCGCTGATAAAAGCACCTGGAGGGAGTGGAGTGGAGTGGAGTGGGGGGGGGGGGGGTGCTGCAATAAGAGCGGCGAAGTGCAAAACCGTAGCGCACGTAGTTAAAAAAATGCAGAATAAATAAGAACGAAACTTATAAACAGGCTAATTGGCGTTTTAGACTGCATCTGGTTAGCAGATCTGTTTTCTGATCCAGCGTGCAGCCATGACTGGTTCTGAATGTGAAAGAAGCTGAACCAGCTCCGTAGAAGGCGGGTCAAGACTGAGCTCTGGATAGACAGCTGTGAACGGATCATCCGTAACCCAGATGGGTTTTGTTATTTTTATGTTGTTTTTATTTTATTTGGTACAAACATTTACTCGCCATGTGGCAGCTAGGCCTCTGAAATTCACTCGCCAAACGGGAAATTTACTCTCATTTGGCGACTGGCGAGTGTTAATTTCGGACCCTGTTTGTATGACTGCGTGTATAGAGCCGAGTTCTCTAGAAGCACAAGAAGGAAACCCAAGGGCTGTTTTTTAATTTTTCTCTTGGAGCTTTAATTGAATTTTTTTTCCAGGGCCATGTGGTTTCTGACTCCAGTCATATGGACGTAATTAGATTTACCCATAGTCAATCAGAAAAAGGTTCCATCTTGTGTTGAAGGGGCGACTCCAGTGCTCTTGTTTGTATGATAAATTCCCATCAGCTAAATATAGGAATAAAAACATTTATGTTTTAACATAAGGCCTTTTTATCTATCTATTTGTTTTTTATGTCCAGAGCTTTTGACACGCTGGCCAAAGTCCTACACCCCGATGATGGCTCGGTAGCGGAGTCTTTAGAAACCACGATGCAGCTGATGTCAGGGGACCAGTCGGGCCCTGTGCTGGAGCTGGATGGGCCTCTGCTTTCTGAGAGCCATATCCCTTTCAAGGTTAAAGCAGACACAAATGTATTCCAGGCTTTAGTTCTAAGATCAACCCAGTCTTTTAAAGTTTTACTTTATGCTGCAAAAAAAATAATTTCTCCCCAGCTTATGATGCCATTGCCTGTACCGGAGTACCTCAATGTCAACTACATCTGTGAGTCGGCGTCCCGGCTACTTTTTCTCTCTATGCACTGGGCACGCTCCATACCTGCCTTTCAAGCCTTGGGGTAAGAGGCTTTCTTTGCCTCCACTTTATTTTAATAGCATCCTTAATATACAGGACTGTCTCAGAAAATTAGACTATTGTGATAAAGTTCTTTATTTTATGTAATGCAATTAAAAAACATGAACTGTCATACATGTTGGATTCATTACAAATCAACTGAAATATCGCAAGCCTTTTATTGTTTTAATATCGCCGATTATGGCTTACAGCTTAAGAAACCCAAATATCCTATCTCAAAATATAAGAATATCGTGAAAAAGTATACTAGTAGGCTATTCAACTAAACACTTGAATCGTCTAATTAACTTGAAACACACTCAGCTTGGTTCAGTAAACTAAATCACAAGTATGGTAGTGGTTAAGAGACGACATCAGATTCTCACAGTAACTGGTGTACTGACCATGGCATTACTGTCCTTGATTGGCCTGCCAATTCCCCTGACCTGAACCCCATAGAGAATTTGTGGGGTATTGTGATGAAGAAGCTGAAAGACACCAGACCCAACAATGCAAATGAGCTAAAGGCCGCTAGTGAAGCATCCTGGGCATCCATAACACCTCAGCAATGCCACAGGCTGATTGCCTCCATGCCACGCCGCATTGATGCAGTAATCTGTGCAAAAGGATTCCCAACCAAGTATTGAGTGCATTAACGGACATTTTCAAATGTTTGATTTTGTTTTGCTGTCATAATTTTTTTTTTTTTTACTTGGTCTGAGGAAATATTCTAATATTTTGAGATAGGATTTTTGAGTTTTCTTCAGCTGTACGCCATAATCAGCGATATTAAAACAATAAAAGGCTTGCGATATTTCAGTTGATTTGTAATGAATCCAGAATGTATGACATTTCATGTTTTTTAATTGCATTACAGAAAATAAAGAACTTTATCACAATATTCTAATTTTCTGAGACAGTCCTGTAGAGTGGTAGTTTATTGAACTTGAATTGTTTTATTTTGTCAAATTTAAACCTCAAGCATACCTGAATGTATTTTAATGGGATTTTGCAATGTGACGTGGGAGAGCTGAGGGGTGGTGATACTTAAGCACTGCAGCTCAACAACGCATGTGTCTGCTGTGCCCACGGTTTACTAAACGAACAGCGTTGACTTGTTTGTTTCACAGGGGTGAAGACAATGACATTAACTTGATGAAAGCCTGCTGGAATGAACTGTTTGCCCTGGGCCTGGCACAGTGCTCCAACGTTATGAATGTTGGTACCATCCTAAGTGCTATTATCAACCATCTGCAGACCAGCTTACAGGAAGGTAGGAGGGCTCTGCCACTGGCTGCAAGCACCCGTTAATGGACTGTGATGGGAAACAGTTTGACTGTGCTGATTTTATTTCTTTCTTTTTGCATTTTTCCCACTGGTGAGCGTCTGCTAAAGTTTTCCGTTTCTCCTATTTAGAGAAGCTGTCCCCAGACAGAGGAAAAGTAGTAATGGAGCACATCTGGAGGATGCAGGAGTTCTGTAACAGCATGTCCAAGTTGGCTCCAGACTCTTATGAATACGCCTACCTCAAAGCTATTGCCCTCTTTAGCCCTGGTGTGTGGAAACAAGTTTATTGAAAGCGTTTTTTTTTTTAAAGCATGTTTAGTATGCGTGGTGTTCTTACTTTGTGTGTGCTTGGTTTTTGGCCTAGATCACCCTGGCATTGATAACATCCAGCAGATTGAGATGTTCCAGGAAAAGGCCTACACGGAGCTGCAGGACTACGTTACAAGGACATACCCAGAAGATTCTTATCGGTTCGTACCACCTGAAGCTAACAGTGCTGCTAAAGCGGCGGCGCGCCACGGCAGACTTGCTCTTTAAAGTAGGACAGATTGATGATGTTGCCACAGATGCGCTCGCTTCATGTTTTTTTAGATCTGTGTCTCCTTTATGCCCCATTACTCCCAGGTTATCCAAGCTGTTGGTGCGTCTTCCGGCCCTCAGGCTAATAAGCGCAGCTGTCACGGAGGAGCTGTTTTTCGCCGGGCTCATCGGCAACGTGCAGATTGACAGCATCATCCCTTACATCCTCAAAATGGAGTCCACTGATTATAACAGCCAAACAGTCTCTGGTGTCTGACAAACTGTGCCATTTCTTTTTCTTTTTTACACCCCCCCTTAAAAGCAATATTTGGATTACGAAAGGTCGACAAAGCATTCAGAGAACTGATCAATCCGGTTTTTGAATGAGCATAACAAACTAGATCCATGACTCATGATCCGTTTTAAACTGTTTTCTCTCTTAGCTTCTCTCCTCCTCCTGCCTTCTCTGTCAGCCGAGCTCAGCTCGCTAATAGGACAACCTCCAGAAGCATTGAGAATTCAATTCTTAAGGCCTGCATAGCAGATTTAGCTTTTTATTGTATAGTATTTTATGCTTCATACCCTTTAAGCCTGTGTTTTTCTGAAAAACTCATTTGTATTTTTGAATAACTCAGTATGTTTTCTTTTTGTTTTTTTTGTATTCATTACTTCTCTGACATGGCCATACTTTTTTTCTTATGTTCGCGTTATTATGAGAAAAGAAAATGTGAAATGAATTAGTGAGACGCTATCATTAAAGGTTACCACCTTTATGGCTTATTAGTTTGCTAATCCAACAGATTGGCAGCATCACATGTGTAATACTTGTCATCAAGTGGATCTGAAGTAACTGTATATATATTTATATATAAAAAGGCACCAAAAAAAAAAAAGCTATACACGCAGCATTTGGTAATTTGTGTATTCTGTCATTTTGGACAAAGAAATGTTGGACAGAGATGGTCATGTCATTTGAAATAAAAACCTCTTTCAGTCATGTTTTTGAGCAGTTTCCACAATCAAGCTTCAATTCTAGTTTCCAGGAGCTGAATAATTGTTAACTTAACACTTTGAATGCTCTTAAATTGAACTGACTACTGCAAAGATGGCAATATTTGGCTTCTTAATAAGCAGCATACGGGCTAGAAGGGCTGCATTGTTATGTGAATGTTATAGTTGCATATATACACTGTTTTTGATATTTGATTAGAGAAACTGTTTTGGCAAGAAAACCGAGAGAAAGAAGAGTGATCACAGAGACTAGGTTGGTTAGAGGAAGGCTCAAGGTGAGGCTTTAAGATCAAAATAATACTCCATTCCAGCTGTCAAGCATGGTGGAGATGGCACCATGCTGAGGGTCTGTTTATGGAAAGATGAAGAGGACTTTCTCTAAAAGTTTTCCACTGCACCTAATAATATGTGTGACACAGCAGGGTGTTCTAGCAGGACCCTCATGGATAAAGCGGGCTAACCTAAACCCTATTGAAAGTTCATGGGTTATGCTTAATGCCAAGAAACCACTCTATTTAAATGAGCTCCGTTATTTCTGTGTGATCGGCATCGTGCTGGAGGCTTGTTAGCTACACAAATATATTTGCTTGCACAACTTGCTCTCTCTCTGGAGAGAAGCCCCCTGATCAGAGAAGACAAACACAGAGCTGTTTAGAGACTGCTTAGATAAAACATGTGTGGAGTCGTCCAGATGAAGCTTTTAAAACCCTGTGGCAGCTGTAAAGCACGGCGGAGGCGGCTCCGTGCTGAGGGCCTGCCAGTGTGTGCAGTACGTGTGGATTTAGGACTGCAGAAAGCCTTTTAAATTGTGTTATATCAGTTAAGCCGGTTGACAAAAAAAATAATGTAGTGGGTGAACTTTGAAAGAGGAGTTGAACATTCATAGCGGATTAGAGAAAACATGTTTGCTGTCCATAACCATCTCACTTGACTTTTTAACATCTGCTGCAGCTGCCCTCGGGTTGCTGGAAGCACGCCGTCTCCCAATAAACATGCACTCCTGTTCCAAGAAAGCGGTGAACAGATTTCCAGACGAGGTAAGTAAAAAAGCTTAATCATGCTTCTCAGAACTGGCCCCGCCGTCTCTAAGCAGTAGATTGTTTACATGCTCCTCCTCCTGAATTAATAATGCCAAATCTCCATCCTGCCCCTGTGACTTATTGTTGGCTTCCGTGTCAGGTATTGAGAACGTGCAAAGTTGTTGCTGGGCGCTGTTGGAGTGGGCTAGACTTTCAGGGAGTGTTATTAGCTGATGAATTTTTCAGTGGGGCTCAGCAGAGAACGGAGAAGCGGCGTCTGCCAGCTTCTCTTTGCTTTAGTCACCCTGTAAATGCAATCCAGCTAATTAGGACAGTGGTGGCGGTGGTAACAGATGATGGACAGGATTTCCTGCTCTTGTCTTCACGAGACCATTAGGTTGAGCTAGCAGGTTCTTTTGGGTTATTCTGCAGTGCCCCACAGTAAGACTATTCCCTTTATAGTGTGCCGTGTGAGCCCAAAGGCTGGCCTCTCCCAAACAGGGGAGCAGCCGTTTGAAGGGCGGCCATGGCCTCCATCGTTCTCATTTCCCTAAAGCCTGTTAGCCTGTATGCTAAATGTGTGAATTATTCAAGAGTTTTAGTTCCCCCCAGTCTTCCCTCCTATTTATTAAAAAAAAACAAGGAAACAAAAACTACAGTGTAGCAGAGCTGCGTCTTTGTTTCCCTGAGGTAAGGTAAGTTTATTTCTATAGCACTTTTCAGTAACAAGATATTTAAAGTGCTGTAATGTGATGTGGGATGGGTAAAAAAAAAATTATTTTTATCCCTTTATATTTTTCCACACCATATTAGGTTACAACCACAGATTTCAATTTACATTACAGCCAACATTTGTGACAGACAAGGTAAGTTATCCTTGTAACGTGGGAGGGAAATGATTCATGGCTTACACAAAATTAAGTTGAAACAAATATCTTGCACATTTGTATCATGGGTCAGTACTTTAAGCTATTGCTTTTCTGAAGTTACAGCTGCAGAATACAGCTTTTTTTTTTCTACCTACACTGTACATCTAGAGACTTATATGTCTTCCCCCACTTGTCTTTGCAAAATATCTCAGGCCCCATTAGGCTGGATGTTGGAGCATCTTCCAACATCAGTTTTCCGGTTTTACTACACATTCTGAATTTGATTTAGGTCTGGACTTTGGGTTACTCTAACACCTAAAAACAGCTTCTGAGCTTTACAGCCTCTAACAGGTCTTCTTCCAGGACTGCCCCGTTAGCTCCATCCAACTGCTCTTTTCCCAATGAAGAAAAGCATCCCCCCACAGCATGATACTGCCACCACCTCATTTCACTGTTGGGATGCTAATTTCAGTGTGAGAGTGTGTTGTTGTTTTTTTTCTCCCCACCGTGTTTTGCATGTAGGCCAGAAAGTCACATTATGGTCTCATCTGACCACAACTCCTCCTACATGTTTGCTGTCTCCTCTACAAGCCCAGTGGCAATCTGCAAATGAGACTGCTTGCTTGTGACTTTCTCTTAACAATGGCTGTCTTCTTCACAGTATACAAACACATTCAATGGTTTGTATACTCTGACCTTCTCCTGCATTGTTTACATTTCAGTTGTTTTTATAGTGTATTTTAAATCTATGTTTACTTTTAAGTCTCTGCTGCACCTAAGACTGTAATCTAACTTTCACTGCAATTAACAAAGCTGTATGCAACGAAATTTCGTTCTGTACGCACTCTGTGCATACAAAATGACAAATAAAGTTGTCTAGGTCTAAGTTCTTGCTGCTCTTCCTGAAACACCAGATTTGTGCACGGCTAATCGTCCTGTAAACCGTTTCTCCCACCATTCTTTCAGGGCCTCTGGTTGTTGGTCTGTGGAATCTGGCCTGTTTCATTTACAGTGGCACGCCTGCTTGCTTGCCTGCATATCAGCACGAGTCGGCGCACCACTCAGCCGGCGCCGATTGTCTTCACGTGGCTACTGTAAGCAAAATGTGTCTGACTGGATCCAAAGCAATTATGCCGGGTTAAATGTATGGAGCCAGTCTAACCACCGAATGTGCTGCATGTCAGACTGTATTAACCAACAATAGGTTGATGTCTTTTTTTTTTTTTTTGAAGACATTATCGAATTTTTACTGTGTAATTTCCTGCATTTCCTAATGTTTTCCCGTGGTTTCAAATCTATTCTTCTCCAACGCTGCTCACCATCACTTTTATCTGTCTGACATGCCGGCTGCAGAAAAAGGAGCAGACCCCGCCATGACAGATCTGTTACTCTACACCCACTCACAGTGTTTTTTAGAGCAAGCAAATGAATAATCCTGTGTATGGACACTATTGACTACGCTTTCTTTCATCATGTGTGTGAAATCTTTAATGCTGACAACCTTTTCAAGAGTTCAGAGAACGCGCTGTTGTTATCTGCTTCCGGTCTTGTCGGCATGAACGTGTTTCGCTTGTACACAGCAGCAGTCATGTGCGCCTATGCAAATCGGGATGAACATGACATTAACACGTTTCCCCAAACAGCAGCTGGGGACGGACGTGAACCTGAAAGTGACGGGCTCAGCGTGGACACACCTATGAAAATGTTCTGGTTGCTTCATAGTCTTTCCCGACACTTTAGAACGACAAAACCCCCTCGCTTAAAACTCTAAGGGGGTCAGGGATTAGTGACGTAACTCAGGCCTGTGTGTTTGTTAAGGCTAGGTGGATAAGCTCATTCCCAAGATGAATGAATGCGAGTCGAAAGACCAGTTGGATTATGCTCCTGGCCTCCCGGGTGGCTGGACGCGGCATGGGAGGTGTGTTGCAACGCGACTTAACAGCTCTGGTTACAGAAAAAAAAACAACAACAATGCTGTGCAGTGAACAAGTATTTTTTTCCTTCTTACAACTTTAATCTCTTTCTGATATTTTGTGACACATACATTTTCTTATGTCGTCGAACGCAAGAAATGTCAGATATGGACAGCCAGAGGGAATACAAGAATGGTTATGATTACATTTATTAAGCTATCTAAACCAAGCGGGCCCTATGTGAGAAGTGGTTGTCCCCCAAACCTAATAGCTGGCTGTGTCTCTCCTTGGCATCCAGCATTTGTAATAACTCCAATGAGCCATGTTGGAGCGTTAAGCATATAAACGGCATGTAAAGTTTTTTTGTAATGTCTTTATTTACATATTTATATATGAGCCTTTCCTAGGTAGGCTTACTGGTGTGATTCAGGTCGTCGTCCTGCTTCCTAACCATGTAACATCAGCAATTCTCCTTAAGATCTTATGGTTTCTTCAACCACAGCAAGTCACCCCAGACCACATTTTAGCAAAACTGGCATTTGCTTTTTTCATAACGGGGAATCCATCCATCCATTCTGTACTAAAGCCTGTCCTTGTATCCTTGCAGTGGTGGAGGTGGAGCCCATCTCCAGCGGTCATTGTGTGAGAGGCAGGGCACGCCTTGGACATGTCGCTGGTTCATCATAGGCAATCTTCATTTAAAATGAGATTCAACTCAGTCGTTGCAAAAAAACGCTTTTTGTATTTTCTCAGGTTGTCTTTATCTGATGTTAAAATTTTTTTTCGACGATTTGAATCATTTAGGTGTGGTCAAAAAATAAATTTAAAAAAGCAAAAACAGAAGTAATGCGTAAGCGGGCAAATACTTTTTCACAGTACTGTGTATCTCTTAAATCAAGTTTAAATTTCTGCTGAAGTGAGTGGGAGTGGAGCAATGACTGAGGGATTTCTTATTAAAGTTGTCTTATTTTAAGGATACATACTAAATATCGGAAGTGCACTTTCTGTCTTCCAAGCCCGCTGACAAGTTAAAGTATTTGCTGATTTTCAGAATGTGAGTTGTTCTTTGTTCCTTATTTCAAGCATTCACTGCTTCAACTAAAGTACCATGATTATTTCCTAACAATCCTCCAGTTGTGTTTTATATCTTCTCTTCAAGTCACGGCATTGAGAACCAATATATATGTATTTTATTTTTAAAGAAAATGTATTAAACTATCATTAAAACCTGGGAAACACGGAAGGGACAACTTCATACTGTTGTGATTTTGATAAATAGGTAGACGTATCTACCAATAAAACATGAATGGATGCTAACGCTGTGATGCTGGTGCTTTAAAAACTCATAGTTTGCCTGATAAAGAGCACTCTGAAACCAGCTTCTGCGTGACAACCAGAATCATTGATAAGGTCATATCTTCAGAAACATGTCAGTAGAAGGACTCTGTGACTGAATACCGTGTACCAGAACAATTTTTTTTTCTTGTCACTCTTGTTCCAAAAGTTCCAAAACAACTGTAGGAAATAATAGTGATACATGGGAGATTACTAAACGTTTTCTAACAAGCTTTTTTTTAAACTACTTTTTTTTCCAATTCAAAAATACACAAACTGAAATCATTAAGAAAAAGTAATGAATAGTTATAAACCAAGTATTTTAAGTAAACCTTTTACTTATATTTCCGATTCTGATAGTATCTTCACAACTTTTTTTTCAAACTATTTTTAATGATATAACCTCAAAACTGTAATGTATTCAATTGGGGTTTTATGTGACAGAATTAATGAAGTAGTGCATAATTGGAAGGTGCCGAATATTAGTCAATACTTTGTAAAAAAAAAAAAACTTTTATGATTCCAGATGCAAGTCTTTACCTACCAGCTTTGCACTTCAGTTTACGCAAAATGGCTCAAGCTGAGTCAGGCTAGATGGAAATCGCACTTGAACGGCTCAGTTCCTTAGCTTAATTTAGTTCTAGACTTTGATTGGGCCATTATAAAACAGGGATACTGTATGTTGCTGTTTGGGGACATTGTCCTGCTGAAAGTTCAATCCCCCGTCTCAGTCTGTTATTTTATGGCGCATCTTCCTGTCCATTCTAGCCAGCCTCTCTGTCTCTGAATAAGAACAACAGTGACGGTATGATGCTGCCACCACCATAATTCATCAAGTTGTCATGTATGCCTAAAAGCTCAACATTTGGTCTCATCTTCTCCTGCGTATTTTGCTGTTTCCCCTTCATGGTTTGTGACACACTGCTAAAGCGCCCATGTTATGACATCCTCTCATGGATCTTGGCAGCTTTCTCCAGAGTTACCATGGGACCTTTTGGCGACTTTTCTGAGTAATGCAGTCCCTACCCTATGTGTCAGTTTTACTTCACAACAGTTTTTTTTGTAGCTGTGCCATGCTCTAACCAATTTCAGAGGATTGGATCGGATCTGATGTGCTCTGGGAGAAGACTGCCCAGAAGTTGTTTTTTTTAAACTAGCCTGGCTTCAAACCTCTCCACTACTGACCTGGTCTGACGTGCTCCTTGGTCTTCAAGATGCATTCTGTTCACTAATATCCTCCAAACACGTATCCAAGGCCCACATTTGGGATTTTGATTTGTGAGAATGAATAATTTTGCTTTTACTTTACAATTATGCTCTACACCAGAGGTGTCGATATAGGGGACCCATGGGGGGTGGGGTCACGAGACACTGTATGGGTTGCAGTATGAGCCAAATGATGATGCAAAATTGCTGACTTCCCAATGTCAGAGATATACTTGTTTTAATATAATAAATTTATGTCTTTAATCATGGGAAAAAAATCTTGAAAATGTACAGACTTTTGTACATCAGAAATTCTATTTGTGTGGAAAATTTACTTCTCTGTGACCAATAATTTTTTTTCTTTAATCAACAATCACTGGAATACTTTTTTTTTTTTTTTTTTGTGGAAAATTACAAGAATAAAGTCATAATATTAGGTGTACAAGAATAAAGATAACATTGTGAGAATAAAGTCATATATACGGGAATAAAGCCGTGATATTACGAGAATAAATCCACATCCACATAGTGGTTTGCACAATCTTTTCAAAGTGCTGACGCTAATAATAATTTGATGCTGATTTGCTAAAAAAGATGTAGTATTTCCTCAATTGTGAAACCGATCCCAAAGTACAACTTTACGAGATGCTCAGCTCAACATTCCTCATTTTAACACGGGGGGGGGGGGGGGGGGGGGGAGCGTTTTCATAAAAGCACTACTTTACTATATCCTCGTAATTTCCCAAAAAAAAAAAGAAAAAAAAGAAGTGTTGTTCTGTCACGAAATTCACAGAATTTTGGTACCAAATGTAAAAAAAAAAAGTTAAATGGTATAAATACTCTTGCAGGGGCCTGCAGTCTAATTTCGCTGGTCTGTTTTTTTTTTTTTTTATCTACCACTGATAGGCAGGCATGCTGTGAAAGGGTTAAGCCCTCCTCCTCCTCCTCCTCCCCTCCTCTCCTCTGCAGAGCGGAGCAGGCGGAGTTTTCTATCTCACACACAGTGGTTGTATAGAGTGCAGTCAGCTCAGCGGGTGCGAACCCAGAGAGAGAGAGAGAGAGAGAGAGAAAGAAAGAGAGAGAGAAAAGCGGCGCTAAACGGGCCAAGCATGGGTAGGACTTCAAGCTTGAGTTGGAAAGTGTCCCCCGGTACCGTGGAGAAGCCCCGCTAGCGCCCGTCCGGCTCCAGATGGGAGGCTATTATGCCCGCGGTAAGCGCGCCCGTGCGAAGTTTGTCTGAAGTGGAGAAATACCTCAGCAGCCCGATGGTGAGTGATGTCGGAGCCAGCCGCTGCCCTTTTCTTTCTCTCTCTCTCTTTCTCTCTCTTTCTTCCTTCCTCCCTTTGCTCTAACCGAGCTGGGCGCTGGTGTCAGAACCGAGCTTCCCACGCTGTACCAGCGCCGCATTGTTGTCCCGTTTGGCTCTCCGTCATGTGAGGCCAGCAGCTGCGCCGCTTTAAAGCTCCACAGTTTGCGCAGACAAAGAGCTTTAAGTAACCCGGTTATGCGTTTGGGCGGACGTAATGGATGTGAGAAGATGTGGTAGAACATGAAGTCTGTGGCTGGGGAGGGGGGGAATAATGGTCATGGCAAGAAGAGCCTGTCCAGATGATTAATGAGGTTGATTATTTTCCTTATGTTTTTTTTTTTTTATGATTTCTGTTGTGTCAAAAGGTGAGAAACAGGTGATTTATATCCTCGTCCCTTTTTATATCCGCAGCAGTACTCTTCTCGCAATAATACTTAAGGTTTGTTTACAGAAATGTTTCACTTTTTTAATAAATGATGAGCATGATATGGGGCCCCTTGGCGAGGCTGCCGGCCCTCAGTAGGTCCTAATATCCCCAATTACACCCAACCCAACAGCACATCAAGCTGTGATCACACCTAAACCTGAGTCAACGCCACAAAATGAACGGTCTGAACAGAAACTGAAAGAGTTGTGTAATGTGTGTGTGTGTGTGTGTGTGTTTTTATTGGACATTTTATTATTTTCCTTTAGAACACACAGTGCAAGACATAAACAAAAAGCACAGCCCATCCCGACCTGCCAGACAGCACATGCCATACAGAGATAGAGAAACAGCGGTTGTGTAACGTTTGAACAAATTGTTGCTCTGGGATTTGAAAAGTGTTTCTGTAGTCCCTGTCAGTTTCTGACCTGGTTTGGATTATTATTTTTTTTTTTCATTGGCCTCTTGCCCCCATTTCCCCCAAATCTCTCCGTATTTGACACTAGCTGCACAAGTAGAAAACAATTTAAAAAGTCCCCTAACTCTGTATACCATGTAGCGGCCACTAACGTAATATTAGGCCAGTTTGAGTGTAATAACCCTAGTGACACAGTAACTTGCCGTTAAAGTAATACGGTTTTTGAGCCAACATTTTGTCAGTAACGTCAATAATTATTACGTTGCTTGTGTACATTTAAAAAAGTCCTTTTAACACATTTGGTAACAACAACTGCAAAAGTGTTCTTCCTGTGAAGAAACTATTTTTTGCTGACTTTGGGGAGTTTTCTCATGAAAATATGCATATTGGATGTTATTATTAGTGCGTACACTCCCTTCATTATGGTTAAAACCCAATTTGAGAAGTACTTAAAGTTTATTTAAAGTACTGTTCATTACCAAATACATTTAATTTAATAATTTCATGTGGGAATAAACATTATTGACAGCTTACTGTGAATTGCATTTGGCAGAAATAAGATCTCATAGGTTTAGATTTCCAGATTTCAAGAGGAGAACAGTGGTCAAAATGTGACGGTTAGAAAGTTATTTTTTTTTTTATTTACACCAAAATGACAATCATATTAGCAGCAGGTATTATGTTATAGTCAGTTATCTTATCGTTGGTAGCTGCACACCTGCATTTGGTACGCAGGTGTTCATAGATGTTTCTCATCAGAAACCAGATGCGAAAAACTAAAAGATAACTAGTAATGTAATGACCGATTTGTTTATCTAAAATATTAAATTGATATACACTTCTGTTTTTTTGCGGTCAGAAACAGGTGAGTAGAAATTTAAATGATTGAGTTTTCATTTATGCTTAAAATAAATGAAATGAAAATAACCATATGGTTGTTTTTTATACTGGATTACTGGATCTGATAAGAAATAGTATATTTTTGGTGGCAATTTTAATTTTTTTTAATGATAAAAAAAATAATGCAAAGACAAGCCAACATATTGGTCTGTTTTCTCGTATTCTGTCACTATGCTTCACCCATGATTTTATGTTAGAAGTGAGTGTTTTTGATACAGGTTCACAGCACGATATAAAAAATAAATAAATCATATAATGGATTATATCAGCCATTCAAGTAATTTAGATTTATAGTATGTACAACACACACAAAATAGATGTTCATCCATAGCCGTGTTTCCATAAAAGTTTTTTCTTAGCACATTTTGAGGTATTGCTTAAGAAAAAGTTGATGCAAGTAACAAAATTCAAAATAACTTAATCGATTTTGCAAAAAAAAATTCCACGCTCGCTTGAGGTGATTTTTGAATTTTGTGAAAAAGAGTTAAGGCATAGAACGGGAGATGAAAACACGTTTGCCGAATAAGTTCTGACCTAGCGAACATTTACCTCATATGACTGATCAGCTGTTTCCACTGTCGCCATCTTCCCCAATATTCCCATAAGGCGCATAAAATTGCATTTCTTTTTCAACGTCTATGAACAGCATGTAACCTCACTAATTCTAGCTGAAATGACAGAACGAAACTAGCCTGAAAACCTCACTATTTTTAATTATATTTTTTTTGTTTAGATGTATGGCCTATTCTAGTTGGCAACCTCTACTTCCTGTCTATTACACCCATGCGTAACGTCAACTTATGACAAAATTACGCTTTATGTAGCTTATTTAATTCCATCTAAACATGTCTAATTTGCCTTTTTCTTTGCAACATTTTAAAAGTGCGCTCAAAGTTTGCATGACAATTGGATTGACACATGGCTAGTATTTGTTTTGTTGTGAACAAATATATAGAAACAGTGCCCCTACAGTCAAAGAGTGCAATGGTAAAATTAGTTTCCTGTTATGAAGTAATTGGGTATGTTTTTCATTTCTCCTTGCCAGGGTTGTTTACTTTTTTTATTTAAACCTGAAAACAAAAAAATTAACAAAATAATAATAAAAAAAAAATCGATTTATAAAATAGATTAAAACAATAAAACAAGAAGTAAGGTACTTGCGTTTTAATGTAATATTTTTTTTGGTTTAAAATGATAATTAAGTACTTCTTTTTTGTTTTCCATTTCTGGTCTCAGTTGAGGACATCGAATTGTCAAAATTACCATTGCATATTAGTTTATCTCTATTGATGGGATATTCTGGATGACGTACGGAGCTATATTACTGTAAAATACTCAGATTTAATATATAATGTACTTTAATTATCTGTTTTAGTCTGAAAAGTTTGTTACACAGTGTTTTCATTGATTGTGGTTCTGATCCTCCTATAAACCAGTTCACTCTTATAAGATATGACTGATTTTGTAGACACTATTTATTGGCATTTTATCGGACCAGATCTTTTTACAGTGGACATACATAAAATATAGAAATTTACTTGTAATCACAGGTTGGTACTGGTACTGGGTATGGCTATACAGTACATATGGTATGAAATGTCAAACTCAGTACTTTTTCTCAGGCAAAAAAAGGTGGTCATGAAACAACATAAAGTGTTGTATGAAACAGCAAAGGTGTGAAATTGTAGTTCCCTAAAAAAAAAAAAAAAAAAAAAAAAAAACTTTCATGTATTATTTCATTGATTTTATAGGTCAGGTACTACTACAAAATGAATTACCTATACAGCATTAGAAAAACTGGAAATATTTGCGTTATTAGTTGGTGTTTTGATTTGAAGTTTGCTACCAAACTGGAACTACTTCTTCTGAAAGAATCTGCCTTTTCTCCAACATGCTACTTTTCTCAGAAATCTCAACAATCAGCAATATTTATCTGCAGATTTTTTTTAGATGCCTAACATTTGAATACAGGGAATCTGCTAGAAAACCTATAGGCCTCGCTGGGTTTGGGTTTCAGAAACATCTTCTAATAGTAAGGCTGGATACATTAAAAATTTCCCTCACTGGTTGGTCTGATCAGTTACCGCATGACGGCAGGTCATGCGGTAACTGATCAGACCAAAAGCAGGTTTTCCAGGTGGCAGTGACACAGAGAAGAGAGAATGTGGGATTGTTGATCAACCAGAAAGTCTCCACCTCTACCTAACTTTCCAACTCTTAACGAAGCGTCAGCCTTGCCAGGCAGCTCTTTTTTGGTCTTGGTTGAAACTAGTAATAAGGAACCTTGTCTCTCATTACAAAACCACGGAAGGCTTTGTTTAAACCGTGAAATATTGATATATTCTTTAAAGTAGAGCTTGACACCATAACACTTAAAGGGATAGGTCAGGATTTTTGAAGTGAGGTTCTGTCAAAGAAAGTTATAAACAGTGACTATCTTGCAGTAGAAAACTCTAGGCAGCTTCATTTATTATGAATCCAGCTCTGGTTGTTCTGGAGGCTCAAACCAGCCACTGGCCCGGGCACAGAAAAACAAAAATCATAATGTTTTAATGAACAACTATTTTTTTTAATGCACAAATAAAATGTTTTGTATTATATTGTTGTTATTTCATAATAATAACTGTCCCTATTTGTAATTGCAGCTTTGTACATTGCAGTTAAATTGCTCCCCTGCATTTAACCCATCCCTCAGTGCCTGTGCTGCACTCTGGGGCTAAGGCTCTTGCTCACGGACCCAGTGTGGCAGTCTGTGGGATTTGAACTGGGGAACTTGCAGCCTTCCCAGGACCCTGCCCTAACCTCTAGACCACAACTCCCCTTTTGAATGTGACTCATTTTGTTCCATAGATTTCAACAAAAATAAAGATCAAACACCAGCTGATTGTAGTGGTAGTTCATCTGCTTAAGGCACAGAATATTACACCTTTTGCCCACTCCGTTATAGGAGTTTTGCTAATGGAGATGCTGCTCGTAGCCTGCTAAGTATAGTTTTAAAAGTAGGTGGCACTCCATGTTTTTCGTGTCTGAAATCTTTTCCAAGCAGGCAAATTTGTCAGAAACAGGTGGGGGAGGGCTAGCACTGCATTGCTTTGCTCCGTATTGCTGGGAAAAAAACAACCTCCAGTCAATTTGGCTTGTTACTTTGCCTCTCTTTAGATGGACTTTAAACCATAGGAAAAGGAATAACATGAAATCTTAATAGTTTGAAAACCAAACCAAAACCTTGATATACTTGGATACCAAGAACCGGCTCGTCTTCAGCCAAGGCCAAAGCAGACTTCTACCTTCCTTAAACAATGTCAAAAATATCATAACTTTTGCTTATGCAAATGATGTGTTATGAACTTTTAAACCACAATCTCACTAGCATTGGGCGGTTTTTTTTTTGCACCAAAGCCATCGATTGTTTACATAGTAAATGAAGGGAGGAGGCGGTGCGCCACCAAAGACCTTCCTGTGTGAAGCGCATACTGAGACTGGAACGTGTGGAGTGTTTACGGTTTAAATAACTGAGTAACCGAGCCTAAACCTCTGGGCCATTTCAGCTCTTTTGTTTGCTAATGAGCTAATGCTAGCTTTAGCTCATGTCCTCTCTATTCTGGTGTGACTGGTTGATAGATCGCCTCCTAACATGTTCCAGTGAATCGTGTGCAGAAAATAGTTTTTATGCCTATTAAAGACACCCAGAGCTTTCCTCTGCAGGCGGGATATTAACTACTTATGACCTTTTTATCAAAGCCTCAGTTCAAAACCCCCAAACCATCCCTTTAAATGATCAGATAGCGGTGTGGAAAGATCATCATTTAAAAATGTATTGAACAAAACTTTTGACTGGTTCATACCTACTTAACGACATATTTGTCTTTTTCCTCATTCTGTTGGCCGTGAATGACATTCTAGGCTTGTTCCTCAAAAAGCTGTTTTTGTTAGCAGAGTTAGTGTGTCGGGGGTCACGTCATGACATGGTTCCTAAAGCTGTATTACCCTCCTCCCTCCCCCTTCTCCTCCAAAAAAAAAAAAAAAAAAAAAAAAGGTTCTGTGCACATAAAGTCTTCACACAAGACGAAGCAAATACTTGATAAACATCAATTACTGCTACCATTTTTCTGAAAGGATGGCCGGGCCCCTTTTTAAGGTTAAGCAGGCTCTTGTATTGTTCATGGATAATTAGGCCCTCACCAGCCTTGATATGTCACTGGCTCCATTATTCATCTCACTTTGAATCATTACTCTGAATATACCAGCATATTTACTGTAATTAGATCCCACTCAATACGCAGCAAGCAGACTCTGGTAGTGTTAATGGGTTATTGATTTAGTCCCGGACCAGCTTGTCTGTGTGAGATAATACTGAATGTGCCCTAAAGCAATTCATTCCCCTGACCTCATAGGGATTATTCATTCAGGAAACCTTGTTACTTCTTTCTTTTTTTCCGCTTTCCTTTCTGCTTTGCTTTGAATGAGGGCTATTGTTTGGTTTCTCGCCGGAGTAGGAATTCAAAGTTCGACTACACAGGCAGCTGTGGGAGGCCGTTGGGAGGAGAAGGAGGAGATGTTGGGTCAGTTAGTGGACTAAAGGGAAAGATGTGCCCCTTTCTGCTCTCTCTCTTTCTCTCTCTCTTTGTCTTTGGTTGTCTCTCCGTCTCTCTGCGTGAGTCCTGCCTGGGAGAGCGTCTGTATCCACGAGGATCAGCTGGAGGGAATACCAATAAGCTTTGGAGGCTTCTTCCCCTCTGCGGTTCTGTTCTCTGCTGAAGGGACGGTTTTGTTCCATCTCCACGAGCGTGCCAGCTCTGGTCCCCTTTCATGCTCACGTGGACTGCCCTCTGCCATCAGAAGCCGTGCTTAATAGGCGCCGCTTCATGTGCGACGCAACAAGGGTGTTGTTACGCCGATCAGACAGCTTCAGACCACCACAAACACCTGGGCTTGTGTTTGCAGGCCTCCCTGCACGCCTTCATGACCCGGCCTTGTGGTTTCGAGAGAGTACAGCTGCGATTGTGCATGTTTAAAAGCATAACTTCCTCATCTTGGGGGATTATATGTGCAGCCCGTATGCATAGGAAGATGTCTCTGCTTCTAGAAATGTTCTGCCATGAAGGGAAGGCAAAGCAGAGTTGGCAAGAAGGTTTCTGTCACCCGAACCTAATGTTGTTTCCACCGGTACAGCTCAGTTTTTCAGTAAGCACCCTTTGCATTCTGGTCAGTTGTGAAATAATTTGTGAGCTCTAACTCTGCTCTACAGTAGAGCAGAGCTAAGCTGGTCGGCTTGTATCTTATGACGCTGCTGTTATTGCAAGAAAAAATTTAA
The DNA here is from genome assembly GCF_011125445.2 of Fundulus heteroclitus. Classification (NCBI taxonomy): domain Eukaryota; kingdom Metazoa; phylum Chordata; class Actinopteri; order Cyprinodontiformes; family Fundulidae; genus Fundulus; species Fundulus heteroclitus. The sequence goes on from NC_046362.1 coordinate 11,820,012, forward strand.
TCACCAACTCTGATCATTGATCCAGGAGGAGGAGGAAACACTGCAGTGCAAGATAAGTAGCATCTGCAGGTTTTTTTTTTATCGACTCCTGTGACTTTGGTCAGATTGAAGTGTACGTGTTGGGTTAAGATCGAGGCTCTGACATATGAGTCTTTGTTATCTTGCACAGAGCTTTTAAATGAGTCATGATTTTTAGGTTTGATATATGGAGGGGATCGAGGGTGAAGGAGGGAGGGATGTACAGAGCTGAAATATGGCAGAGGCGCTCAGAGGTCATGTGGAGAGCCAAGTGAATTGTGTTGGTAATAATGATGGTGATTTTGGGGATATGAGCTGCCTAGTGTCTTCTTTGCCTGTGCACTCATCTCTTTTATGGCTATACTTGGCTTCTTTCGGTTTTCTTCACCCCAGCTAGCTGTTTCTTGTCTGCTTTGACTGATTAATCAGGCAGCAGTGGGTGGACATCTGGAGTGTGGATGTCAAAGAACACACAATAAGTATAACAGGAACGCCCCCCCCCCCCCTCACCCCAAAAAAGAAAACAAGCAAAACTGAAACTTGTTGAAATAAATCAAGAGTAGTAGATGTGACTGTGAGTTAGCATGGGGTTCTAATGATAAAATAACCTTAAGGCTACAGCAGGGAGTTCTGAGAAAACCATGGACATAGCCTGAAAATTTGAACAAGCACACCTTACAAGTTCCTCCCTGTTGCTCTCCACTCATTTCCCCCCTGCAGTGGAGCCTGGTGTGCTGCTCTGAAGGTTACCTATCTTTGTTCTCTGAGCAGGTGCCACTCCAGAAACTGGCAGTTTTCCTGTAAAGCAGGTTGTTTCTCCACACAGCTGCAGCCCACCGGCAAATCTTGAGTTTGAATGACAGCAGCGCTGTGCGGGGGAGGGGCTGTGAGCAGTGCATACACAAAAATGATTGGTGCTGCTAACAACCAATTGGAGCCGGACATTCTTCCTGGCTCTGATTGGTTGTTTCTGACCGGGAGCGGTATATTTCTGCAAATAGCAGTAGGACCACAGGGAGAAGCTAGAGGAGATTTTTTTCTCTCCACATATTATCTTTCTCATATTTTACTGTCAGCAGTGACAGTTTTTACAAATATGTAAACAATTAATTTATACATCAGTTAGCTACTGCAGCTTTAACCCGTTTTAAAACAAGCAACAATGTATAATATTTAGGGCTGGATGATATAGAAAAAAAGCATATTAATAAGATAGAAATCATATTGATTAATTTTTTACCAAAGCTGCAATTCTTAAAAAAAGGAAAAAGAACGCATGTTCTCTGAACTCTTTGAAGGGGCGGAACTTGGTGACGGCGCGTTCCTGGGTCTATGTTTGTGATTGGTTAGGAAGATGTGATGACTGTAGTATTAACCTACATGGCTAAAATGCAAAAGGAAGGAAAACTGTTATTTTATTGAACTTTTATTGATCCTTTTTTTCTATCATCGATATATATCTCTATCAGTCGATATACATTGTTATTGAATTATCGTCCAGCCCTAATATCTTCTATTTGCTTGGCAAAGTGCAGCTGTTGTGTCTGCTGCAAAAAAAGATTTTACAGACAACGGCATTACATTGATTATGATTTTTGTTTGTTAAAGTCCTAATTTAAATTGTAGAGATATAATTATAATATATATATAAAAGTATAACACTGCAGAGCTACCTTCAAGTTTTAAGAAGATATGCTTTATTTACGAAACAAAAGTAAAGAGTTGTGCTTTGATAAATAGCCCATCTTATAGCTTGTTTAAACACTTTATTCATATGCAAATCTCCAATAGTATTATATCCTTCAAAGCCAGGGGTAGCCAAGCAGGGGCGGTCCTAGACAGGGGCCAACAGGGGCCAGTGCCCCTGTAGAACTGGTCCTAGCCCCTGTTATGACCCCTGTACTAAAGACATAACATTAAATAAAAAATCATAACTGAGTGGTCACGTCGACCAATGTTATTTTTTACCTACACAGTTTTACTCTAACAAGGTTTTAAAAATTAAGGTGTTTCACGTTTAGCTTCAGCCGTATTGAGCTGGGATCACAGTTTTCATCTGCTAGGTCACGGGTCTGAAATCCACAGTTTCTGAGCCACAAGCGGCTCTCTTAATGTCATTAAACAATTAAAAATTTAATTCTTACGTTCTGTGCCCCTATGAAAAAATACTGGCCCCACCTTGGCTGCCCTGGTAAATTTGGTCTAGAATCGGCACTGTTGCCAAGGGATGAAAATTTGTCAAATAGGTGGCTTGTTGTTTAAAAAAAGAAGCTTTTTTAAAAAACGTTTGCCGACCTTAATGGCACACTGTTGAGTTAACCGCCCATAGTGGCAAGTGGGGGAGGCACTGTGTTACCTCATGCTCCAACCGTTCAGAGAAAACCCTGCCCCGTCTTTTGCTTTATGTGACGAGAAGTTAAACCACCTGAAGGGAATGATGAAAAGTTCAATAGTTTATTTTTTTTTTTAACCTCTTACCGTGAAACTGGAAACAAACCTGCGCCACAAGTTCCTAGAACTGTTAAAACATACCATCTCCCCTTATCTCTATCTCAATACGCTATAATCTGGTTTTAGTCAGTGACATGTCAGCTAAAGCATGTTCACGTAACAGCCAGATGTTTCCCTCCCAGCTCCTTCCTCGCTGGTCACAGACCCTCTGAACTGATCATTTTTTAACCCTGTGGAGAAAGGCTGCAAAGTGTGAAAGTAGGACAGCACACCATCAGATTTATGTGGACATTTCCATCAGCGGGAGGCTACTTCATTTAAGCCGAGCCACTCATCCAGGGAGCAGATTCTCTTAGGAGTGACTTTCAGCCGTCGGTATCCAGCAGCGGCAGTGGAGCGGGTTCGTTCAGTTGAAATACAGTTTCATCAAATCTCGCACCGGGACACTGGCTGATGGCTGATGTCATGCTTGCTGGTGAGCTGTGGGTCGTGAATAAAGAAGTGGGTTGTGGGATAAACTTGCGTCGATTAGGTCTCATCTCGCTAAAGTCTTGTCTTGTTTTTGCCTCTCAAAGTATGTGCCCCTTGCCCTCAGCTGTGCAACACGAACTCAGCGAGAGCTCTCAGTGTAAATATGCAGGTTGTATCAACACAACCACAATTCCCTGCAATCCATGTATGCTTTTCATTCATGCCTAATCGGGATGTTTTATTCTTAATATGTCAGTATATGACGGAGCCTTCGTGAAGAAGATTTAGACCTCTGCTGTTTTTTGTTTTTTTAAAGCACCGGAGACGGAGGCTGCCTGAGGTTCAGGTTTAGATCCAGCGGTTCAGGAGCAGCTGGTTTCCTCTCCTGCCGGGTTAAACAGGCTGTTTATTGTGTTCGCCTTTTGTGAACCAAAAAGACTTGGCAGTGTTAGTAACCAACATACCGGTCTGGTTTACGCTTCCTCTTAAAGGATAGAGTTAGGCTTCTCTTTGTTTTGTGTGGCAAACAGGTTTGACGAAAGGCCAGCTGATGTGTGACTGGTTCAGATAAGCTTTGCAGCCTGCGCATTGGACAGAGCTGGATTGTGATTGGACACAAGGCCCCTCAGACTGTACTACGCACGTCAGCCCGGCATATCCATATGTAACAAACTCGGTCAGAGGTGGGACATGACAAAGTGGGCTTTTTTTTTTTTCTCCCCACATAAAGAGTTCTGTGTTCGGTTAGGACAGAAGCGAGGGTGGGATGAGGACAGAGTTTGAAATGCCCCTCTGGCACGCTCGAAGAAATGAGCATAGGCCGCTCTTTTCAGCCACTAAACATAGAGACGTAGTAGCTGAGATTGTATGGTGTAATATTAGGAGTTTGACATCAGTCCTGGCCTGGGATGGCATTCTCACAATGTGAAAACCTCAAGAAAAACATCATCTAATCTCTTCTATTAAAAACCAAAAGAAAAACAGCAATTATTTCTATAGCTGTTAAGATAATGTAACATATTGATTATTATAGTTCTGACATGCTAATACAGAACATGATTAATTGATATTTTGATACTTAAATAGAAAATGACTAACTATATTTAAAATAGATAACCAGCTGATATTAGCTAATTAGTTAGTCAGGCTATCTGCTGCGATAACCACCATGAGGTCGGCTGCTGGACAACAATACCTTTTGTTCCTTACCACCTTTAGTTTTCAACCTCAACAAGAAGGAAGTATGGGTGTACTCCTTTAGTATTCACACCATAGCTGTTTGTGTTTTTTATGACTGGAAAGATTTCCAAACAGCTTATTTTTATTGTAAGCAAAGAAAAAGTGCAGGTTAGGCATGGGCTGATGTGAGAAATCCCATGAAATGAAAACCTTTCAATTGGGCCAAGAATTATTCATATCCCTGGCAAATTCAGGTTTAAAGTAGTTATTTAATTTTACCCTTATGATTCCGCTGTCAGGACTTAACGTTTTTGAACGCCCCAGCCAGAGTCCCAACTTGAATCTGATAAACAGTCTGTGCAGGGAGTCAAACATTATAACATTGGTCAACATTGGTCTTATTTCCTGGCAACACAATATACTTGGTTGGATAAAAATAATTAAAAAATCTATGATATGTGCAAAGTGTCAAAAAACATCTTTTGAATAAAGCCAAGTCAGTCATAGAACAAAAGGCATCTACTCTACAGTTCAGTAACGCCGGGCTTACTCTCAACACGGTCCGGTGCAGATGTGCCATGGGTGCTGCAAGGAACTCAAATCATTAAAATCAGTTTGTACACTCACATCAGCCACTATGCGGGTCCGACTACCGAGCCCAAGCGGCGGCGCATAAAATTACGCAAGGTTTTGAGTTTTGCAGCGGTCCCGTGTCAATTTAATGGGCCAAACAGGAAAAGTAAGGCGCCAGGCAGGAAAGAGTTCCGGTGAATTTCAGAATAAAATACACCCACCAACTTCCGCTAACTTGACTTGTGTAAACAAAATGGCAAGACAGAAACACGAGGAAGCAGAAGGGCTTTTGGAGGATGAAAAAGGATATTTATGCGCACGGATAACGAGTTTTGCTGTAGAAAACAAAAATCATAGCTGTTTTTAAAATAATTTAAGAGTGACGGCAACAGAAATGACCTTGTGAACTTCATTCCAGCGAGCAGCGTTTATGCAGCCGGTTTCCCTGGAGGCAGTATGAGTGGGGGTTTGCGGAGAAGCCGCACTGAATCAGTATCGTTACGCTCACCGTAGTGAGTGTGAGCCCAGGGTAATCTTACCTTATTTAAGTTACTGTGGAGAGATCTGGGCCAACAGTTGTAAAACCACACTCCAGTCATTAACTCTACTGTAAAAAGGGCAATAAGAATAATTCATATGGTCGGATATCTGGATCACACTAACACACTATAAAACATAAATTACCAAAATTCATCATGAAACTACAGACAGCTCTAATTCTATACAAAGCCAAAAATAAACAATTACAAAGGAAACATTCAAAAACTGTACAAGGCTAGAATAGATTGTATAAGTTAGGGAGGGAATGTCAGTTTAATATATGCAAATTCAGAACTAATAGAAAACTATTTTGTGTATCAGTATATGGAGTTAAAGTGGGAAAAAAAATCATTGACATAAAGCAACGTCCAAACAAAAAACAGTTCAAATAATCATATAAACGTGTTAATTACTACTTGAAATAATGTGTAAAGCGGTGATGATAATAATAATGATGACTGTTGTTGTTGTCATTATTATTGTTACCTCTACCTTGGTGATTTTATAAAATTTAAACGAAAACAATTGTTTTTGCAACTGTAATATAGAAAGAATATTGTGTATACTCTGTACTGTATGTACTCACATGTGTGACTTTATAGAGAAGAATATGCAAGATAAAAGATAAGAATAGATGGATAAAGAGTGAGAATATGTAAGTTTACACTTATACCCAGTCCCTTGAATATGTAAATACTAAGTTTCTGCATTAGGTTACATGTTATAAGCATTATTGTACATATTCAACAAATAATAAATGAAAATGAAATAAATTAATCTAGAGGGATATCATTAATTTGAAATAACAATACCATGATTGGGTAAAGAAGGCCACTTGCACTACCAGTTCCGTAGTACATCCGCAGCAAAATAAATTTACGTTCGTTTCTCTTAGATATTTCGCAAAAAAACTTTGCATTTGACATGTTGCCAAGGTTATTGAAAGCATCTGCTGAGATCTCAGGGGCATAGCACTGGTCTGACATTTGCACTCTTATGTCAAAAAAGCTTTTGTCTGAGCAGAATGGAAATATTCAGGGTATAATTTGGTATTAGGGGGTCACCACCAGCAAGGAACTGGAATTTGCATGGATAACCGAATTAAACTAAAGTCTAGCTGTGTGACGAGAGAAACAGCCTCCTGTCTAGATCTTGAGTATTTATCCAGTCTGTGTCAGCACACATCTGGTTATAATTCATCCGTTTGGAGGGTAAGCCTCTCCTTAATTCCTCATGACAGTCATGTGTTCGTTAACGTCAGTATGTGGCGATCCATTGCTCAAATGTGAAACTTGCGGGACGGGACCAGTCCATGGCGATGTTGCAATAATGCTAAGCAGGATTGGGGCTTAACCCCCCCCCCCCTTAATTCAGCCCGTGATCTGTTTCTTTGCTTGAATAGCTGCGTTCTGTTTGTTGGGGATTAGCGCAGCTTCGTACCACCCACGGTGCACGTTGTACAACACTTTGGTTTAGTTTTTATCAGCTTACACTTCCTGTCATAACACCAGCGTTCAGCTGTAGTCGGCTCTTGAGACGCCACACCAAGCTAAGCCGTTGTTGCAGTTTCATTGCACTTGAAGCTACTTTCCCTCCCCAAAAAACCCCCCCCAACATATTTCAGAAACCCTTATTAACGTCAAACTTTGCTTCTTTGCTGCAGTTTCCTCTTTATCGAGCGTCTTCTTGTTTCCTGTCGCTGCTTACATGGCCCTTACACGTCTATCTTTACTTCCTCAAAAATGGGTGTCCGAGAAGCCCTAGTTCTGTTCTGGTCACTGAACTCTGAAAACGTGAACAAGTGAGGGCACCGTTTAGTCCTGCTGGGGAGAAACGGCAATCAACTGTAAAAGGAGGGAAGGCAGAATCTGGAACAGAGTATTTCTGAGCATTTTGATGTCTTATTGCCAACCTGCGTTACGTGACCATGCCCCACTCCTTTCACACATATTCCATCGCTGAAATGATTAATGTCATCTGTGTTGTCTGTATTTTACGCTGTAAACAAATAGAAATACAGCCTGGCTCTTAAAAAGGAGCAGATGCGACAAAAAAAAAGAGCAATACAGACACACCCAGATGGTCTCACAGCGTCAATAGCAGAATAGCCTTCAGATGTTATTTTTAAGTTCACACTTAAGCACTGAAGGCCATTGGATGACTAATTCTGTTCTCTAACTTTTTAAAACAAATATCAACCAGGGAATTAAAAATGACAAAATTATCAATCCCATGTGAGATTTTTTTGTGTGGCTGTTGGGAACTAATCACACGTTAAACTTTAATATGCCCAGTAGGTCACATGAGGATTCGTGGTATTAACGGATGTATTAATTGAGTTAAAATTAACAGTGGTGGGATTGGTTTTACCTTTCAGGTGTTCTAATGAAATGCGTTTCACCCTTTTAACTGTTTAATGTAACTGATTCTAAGAAAGTAAGGAGTAGAGCTTTGCTATCCAAGTTAGAAATGTAAAATAAGCTGAGAGATTTTACAGGAATGCGCAAAGACTGCAAAGGAGTGCATCAGTTATAAAGTTAACCACATACCACCATGTGGAGTGTTGACGCATAGCATTGTTCTTTCATTTCCTCCTGGACGGAGGGACGCTTTTGCTGACGAGACACATTTCTGTTGCAGAAAAACCTTCTCTGTAAGTCTTAATAGAGCTTCTCCTTTTTGTTCACGCCGCAGGACCGGAGCCAAGATGCTGGATTTTTCGGCCTGTCTCTGTCAATGCGTCGGGGTTCTTCTGACAACAACCTGGACCTGGACCTCAGCGAAGGGAGTCCTCGCTCTGCGTCCGTCTCGGAGGTCCAGCGGAGCCGTTCCTGCCTGGACAACCTCCAGCAGAAGATCCTGAAAGTCACCGAGCAGCTGAAGATTGAGCAGAATGCGCGGGACGAGAACGTGGCCCAGTATCTGAAGCTGGTGACCAGCGTGGACAAGCAGCAGTTGGGGCGCATCAAGCAGGCGTTTGAGAAGAAGAACCACAAGTCGTCCCAGAACATCGCGCAGATGCAGAAGAAGCTGGAGCAGTACCATCGAAAGATGAGGGACAATGAAGTCCTTCTCAGCCCGCCTCCTCGGCCTCCCTCAGCCAAACGCAGCACCATACCGAGGGAGTCGCCGAGGCAGCTGAGGGACATGACCGGCAGCGGGCGGCACCCGACCATGGACAAGATTAAAACCATCGGACCCGGCGTTTCTCTCTCCCCTCCTTTCTTCTTCAGCAAGCCCAGAGAGTTCGCCAACCTTATCAGGAACAGGTTTGGCAGCGCAGATAACATCGCTCACCTCAAAACCAATCTGGACACGTCACCTGCGCTGCCCGCCGACGGTGCAGGAAAAGTGCTGAGCAGCAGCACCTCTTTGGTTAGCAAGCCCAAGTACACCAGCGACGACGAGTGCTCCTCTATCTCGGCCGACAGCAACGGGAATCCCGCCGTTGTAGGACAGGCGCAGAGTCCGGCGCAGCAAGCGGGGGGAGACGGCCAGGACAGGCTGGAGCTGTGCTGCGAGGAGGTGAGAGACATCAAGGAGTCCCAGAGGCAGCTGGAGGAGGACTTGGAGGAGATCAAAGAGCAGTTCAAGAGAGAGTACAGTATTCTGAGCCAAACACTACAAGAGGAGAAGTACAGGTGAGTTCTTTGGTGAAGTTTCTTGGCTGAATGGTAGAAGCGCACAGGCATAGAGTTTCTTCATGGTGTGACTTATTTTGGTCAAATATGGAATTAGATTTTGATTTTACATATTTTCCAGGTTTGACATTGAAGAAATTAGAGTATGGCAAAAAATATTCATCGTATGAGTTCCATCCACCGTCCCTGCTGTATTTCTTTCTGGCCTTTACTTGTATGTTTTGACCCCTTTAGAAGTAAATGCTAGAGTCTAAGTGTCTAGAAGCTAATGACAGTTTTGGGGTTTATCCTTTGGAAATCGGCTAAAAAGGACTTAAGACTTGAGAACTCAAAAAAGAAAAATTTAAGAGCTGTCAAGTCCGTATAAACCCTTAGCCAAATATGATATTTCTCCTTTCTTTAATCTGTATTCTTGTATCCTAATTGACAGGTATGAGAATCTGGAGGACCAGCTGAATGACCTAACAGAGCTTCATCAAAATGAGATGACCAATCTGAAGCAGGAGCTGGCCAGCATAGAGGAGAGAGTGGCCTACCAGGCTCTTGAAAGGGCCCGGGACATACAGGTTCATACAAGTCAATTATTTTTTCTGTAGTTCTTAACAGTTATGAAGGGATCCCAAGAGCATAATCTCATCCAATGCAGCCTTTTTCATTTTTCAGAAGTCCTATTATTGTACTGTTATATCATATAGATGGCTCTCAAACGGATGTAGGTGGCACTGGTGGTCGCTGGGGTGCCTTCAGTAGTACTCAGAGAAGCAACCAATTGAAGATTGGGTCAAAGACATTGATCTTGGATTCAAAAAGACAATACTCAAAGGAGAAGCAGATGACAGTGAACAGGAAAAATAAGGGCCACGGGCTACTTATGATACGTTAATCTTACTTCTAAAGTCATAATTCGGATGAAGAAATAAAATCACATCCAAGTTAACCTTTGCAACGTGGAAAACCAGTATGACTTAATTGTTTCACCGAATGCCTAGGCAAATGACTATTAGCATGTTGTTACAGGCTATTACTATTTCTCTGAATTTTACACATGCAAACTCCGACAAAACATATTCAGAAACAGGTTTTTATATATGTAAAACATTTCATAAGATAGAAATGATCAGGAGCACACATAAACTGTTTGTTACTGCAACTATCACTATATTTAAAAGAAAACATGGCAGCCATATTGGTTTTAGAGACTGAGGTTGGTGAGATGTCAGATTCCCTCTGGGATCTGACATCGGAAAGACTTCCCGTTTAATCTTTCAAGTTAGAAATTAGAGTTTAAAACTTTGATGTCAAACTTTCAGGAAAATAAAAAAGAAGATTTTCTTGGTTTCCTTTTTCTGTGACCAAACACTATACATGGAAAAGTTTTGTCTTGACAGTATGGTGGGACTTGGAAAACGTAGAATTACTGTAAGTGAGGTGTTACGTGATATAAAAGTTGTGAACCAATCCCATAAATCACAAAATTCCCAAATTTTCCCTTTCTTTTTTTTTTTTATTTTATTTACATATTTATTTGTTGACTGTTCAGTTTTAACGCGCTGCACAGTTCAAATGCCTGCCTGGGGTCTTTCTGCATGAAGTTGGCATGTTCTCCCTCTGCATACGTGGGTTCTCTTCGGCTACCCTGGCTTCCTCCCACAGTCCAAAAATATTAGGTTAAATGGTCTCCCTTAGGTGTGAGTGTGTGTGTGTGCGTGGTAGTTTGTCACTGTGTGTATCTGTGTTTAGCTGTGATGGATTGGCCATCTGTCCAAGGTTTACCCCACCTCTTTTTTTATTGTTTCTTGTATGTTTTGCTGCTGTTGAAGAAATACACAAAATCATTGTACAACAGGCTTGCGAAGTGAGAATCAGTTTGATTGATGGCGTCTCTCCCCATGTGTCTCAGGAAGCCCTGGAGTCTTGTCAGACACGCGTGTCCAAGCTGGAGCTCCAACAGCAACATCAGCAGCAAACGGTGCAGCTTGAGAGCCGGGACGCCCGTGTCTTACTGGGGAAGAGCATTAACATCATGCTGGCCATCATTACCGTCATCCTGGTGTGCGTCTCCACCGCGGCCAAGTTCGCTGCTCCACTTTTGAAGAGCCGGTATCATATGGTAGCAACGCTGCTGGGCGTGTGCTTTTTGACCGTTTTCTGGAAGAACTGGGACCGTTTACAGTATGCCATAGACAAGCTGTTGATGCCTGATTAACACTGAGGAAATCACTCTGAAAATAACAATTAGTTTATGGCTGTTAGTTCTAATAGAAATGTCCAAGAAGATTGGTTGTACAATCTTCAGAGGACGGGATCACCATCATTTTTAGGGGTTCATGTTTTTAAAGACCGACTTAAATTACATTTCGGTTTTTTTAATTTTGCTTGGATGGAATTTAAATGTGTCTAACTCTTTTTATTAAAGCAAAAAACAAAAACAATATTTATGTTACAGGAAATGTTGCTACTTAATATTTTAGGTCAAAGTCTGAATTAAGAAAGATGAGAAATATGAAAGTAATATGCAGCCCATTCTGTCCTATTTTGTTGCAGTCAGATTATGACCTAACTCAACTGGGAACAAAGTCAGGAACAGCATGTTGCTAATAGTGTCTTTTCTGTCTAGAAGAGCGGGCACCTTAAAAACACGCTGTCTTTCTTTTTTTTTTTTTTTTTACAGCTGGTAAGATAGTGCTAACAATCATTTAGCATCAAGAACAAGAATTTTTATATATGAAGGGATCTTATTTCAAACTCACAAACAGGATGCCACCCAAAATAGCAAACTAGCTCCAAAAGCTCTCAACTTAGAGAGTTTTGGTTTTTGGATACTTTTAAAATACACATTCTTGCTTCTTTCAACTGGAAAACTGTACTAGCAGCCGATAGGCCGAAATTAGCTTAAAATTTGTCGTGGTTTGCTATGTTATTCACCACAATTAAGACGCACATAAAATGCTCCTCAAAATAGGCAAACTAGCAATAACTTCTTAAATTGGAGAGGCTTGGTTTCCAGACATTTTTAACTTGGAGAAGTTTGGTTTCCAGACATTTTTAACTTGGAGAAGTTTGGTTTCCAGACATTTTTAAAAACTGCTTACTTCTCGCTGTTAGTGCTAGCAGCTAATCAGACTAGCATCAAATTTACAGTAAAAGTCAAACATCTTATTTTAAAAACTCAAAAAATATGTCCAAGATCAGCAGACTGACACCGAAAGCTTTTCATATTTTGTCGTATGCGCAGACAATTTTAAAACATACTTGCATGCTCTAATGCTGCAGGTATAGGTAGCCAGTTGGCTCAGTTTAGCAATGGATTAGCAAGCAGTTGCTAAACCAGGACTCTCATTTGAACTTTCCAAATGAGATACTGTCTAAAATTTGTAGGACCTCAGAATTTTAGAAGTTTTGGTGCAGTTTTTTTGGTTTTGGACTGAGCTAGGCTAGAAGCTTTCACCTATTTTCACTGTATGTGAGCTTAACAATAAGACTGTTTAAATATTATATGTAGAGGGGGGATTAATAGCACCACTTTTGGCTAAAAGAATAGTTATAGACTTGCACGTAATACACACTTAGGCTACGTCCTTTTCTTGTTCTCGGTAAGCTAGTTCTAACAGGTAGTTGGCTTAGCATCAAATTTGAAACACATTGCTACACTAAACGCCTCCTTTGAGATTCTCAAAAGAGTTGCTGATCAAATTTTGCATTTCCAGCATCAAACGGTATGGTTCCCAGGCATGATTAAATACATTTGCTGTCTTGCAGCTGGTAAGCTAGTGCTAACAGCTGGTTAGCTAAGTTATGTAATCAAAATACCACGCACCTCATTTGTCACAATCAGATGACATACTCTCTAAAATATGCACACTGGAAACACAGCCTCTCAATTTTAAAGAGTTGGGTTTGCAGACTTTGTTGCATTTGGACGGCGCTGTTCGAGCAGCTTGCTTTTATTTTCAATTTGTGTCAGCTTAACTAACACGACTGTGTTCTAAAAAGTTTCTAGAAGGGAGAAACTACAGACTAAAGCAGAAGCGTCTGGGCATCTTTTTTAGTTTCTGTTGCCCTTTGCCGTCTTCTTTAGGCAACATTCCTCTATCTCATTTAACCGTTGCTGTTTAATGTGCAATATATTTTGATTTCTAGGAGAACTATTTATAAAATAATTCTTAAAGGAGTGAGCGTTTTACAATACTGATTTACAGGAGTGACGGGGGTTATTGCTGAAGAAATGTGTAAAGAAGTGTCATTAATGCTTACACGAGAGAACCTTTAACATCTAAGCCACTGCTGGAGTTTAATAAAACCAGCTGTTTTCTCTCTTAAAGGCCAAAAACCAATACCTCTGCATTATCTTGCCAGTAGCATGGTAACAGCAACACAATTGTACTCTAGTGCAGAAACAGACATACTTATGCACAGAAAGGCAAAAAACAAAGCAACCATCACATCCTGTCACTTGGTTTTATATTTTATAAAAGTCTTAAGGGCTTATACTCTGTTTTCTAATAATGTGATGTAGAGGTGGTGGATTATACTGTGAGTTAAGGCTTTTTTCTTAGAAAAAGGGGTTATTTTTAACAAACTGCCTGGAGTTTCAGAGAACATCACTGTTTTTTATGATTAACTACAAGCCAATGTTTTTTTTCAATCACTAATGTAATACGTTTATCTAATGAACATTGTCTATGAGGACAGCACATAATGTATAAGGACCACTGATGATGTTTGCTAGCTGTGATAGGCACAGGCTTGTCACCGTCTGTTGCACCTTTTTGTTTTTACTAATTATTTCATGTTTTTTTTCCTTCTTTTTTTTGTTGTTGACATATTTGAGGAAGTTTTCCACGCAGAACTATGATCTCGTTTACATTCTGTATTTATCTCTGGTGCCCTATGTGATCAATCAGTTGTATGTTTATGCATTCTGTGCCTTTGTCTGATCATTTCTGTTAAATTAAACAAACCCTTTTAATCAACATGTTACAAAAGTGCTGTGCAAAACTTGGTATTTGCAGTGTTGTTATTTATCTTTTTTTTTTTTTGTATTTCTGCACCAAAAATGAGGCTTTGCATACCTTTATTTCATTGTTTTAAAGAAGGAAGTAGAGTAAATCTTGAAATGTGCATGGTCACTGTCAGGAAAGAATCTATATATTTAAGAGGACATTGAGTTTTTTCCCCCCATTGATTAACCTTCAGACCTTGGCTTTTCAGCCTTTATTTCCCTGGGGGATCATTGCAGCAGGAGAATGATATTAATGCAATTACACTGATGTTGTTTCAGGATGTTGTACAAACACCCTGTATTAACCCCCTCTAGCAAACAGTGATTGGTGTCATGGGGCATTTCAGGAAGACCTAAACAAATGAGATGGGACATGTTTAGTTGGGGTTGGTTTGGTGGATATCAGATGGATATGGTGCATAACAAGGAATAATTAGATTTCTAATATCTATGGTTGCATGGATAAAACTTTTTTTACATCAAGTTATATGAAATGTTATATATTCTTTATCTAAATCATCTGCTTGCAATAAAACTTGTATATTTTACGCAAGTTTTATTGCAAGCAGACGATTTAGGGCCTATGCAAGACTTATAGGAATGGAATGTGTGTGTGCACTATCACAGGGAATGAGTCTCAGTGGTACAAAGTAGTATGTAAAAGACTTAGGTTAAGCTACAACCCTCAGTGGATAAATCCCAAGGCAAGAGATGGGAGAAACAACATTCTGGGTATGCATGACATGGGAGTGTTTGCCAAAGGTTCCAAAAAATCATAAAACTCAGGCAAATGTTTTCTGATGCTTTCATAAAATAGTCTTTACATAACAACAATGTCCTCCAAAAATGCAAGTAAAAGCTCTAAGGAAGATTTTCCAAATCAAAACCACCTTTGTTCAACCCCCCCCCCCCAATATTCCCCAAACTTCTAAAAGATTTCCAAAATATTCCGGACTGCTGAAATAATTTAAAGAGATTTCCTTGACTACTGCTGGAGAATCTAATTAGGAGCACGAGAAGTTGATAGACATTAGATTTAGATAATCTAGGTTTCTAACATGTGAACAATAAACCCTAATGATGTCATTTGCTCAGGAGGGCTAATTAAATGTTAAGTTCCTTTTTGTGGGTGTCATATCTTGGTGTCTTTGTATAATTATAGCATGTGAGAAAGAAAGAAAGAGAACAGTTTTAAAAAAAAAAGAATATGAGCACAGAGTTTTTCTCAGACGGAAAAAGCAACTGAATATGCAAACAACAAAACACTAAGCTCCTTGTCCATCCCCAGGACTTTTATAGTTTCCTGATCTGACCAGTGGGGGGCGTAAGTGCTTCACTGTTGATCTGACTGGGCACAGGGACAAACAAAACATCTGCAGAATACTGACTTCATTGTACCAAAGTGATTCAAGCGTGCTGTCTTGTCTTTTTTTTTATATGTGCTCTCTTTTTATATATATACATATATGAGAAATTGATTTCTGTTTGTTAGCGTAGGGCCTCTATACAACCAAAACATTACAACCTCAAGGAGAAATCCTGCAGCTAGAACCCCCATCTTGCTGTTGCTGAGCAGGAAATCTGCATCTTCCTTACATGTTTGTTACATTTTCTTCCCATGCAGTCCATTAATATTACATCTAAGAATTAGTGTTAAGGGGCGTGTTGACGGCTGTGATCAAGGAAGCTTTCTGTGGCATGATAAATGTGGGATGCGGCGTGTTGATTTAGCTTCTCAGAAGGCAGATGATTAGGGATGCATTGAGTTCTTAATAAATCAATTTTAAAGCCTGAGTTCAGCAATATCAAGCGGCTAGCGCAGTCGGAGATATATCAGTTATAGCTCAGTTAAAGGGGAAATGCAAACTTCGGCTGCATGTTTGACCACTGAGGTGGCAGACAAACACTAAAAAGACTAAAAATAAACCTTTCTTGTTCTGATAAAGTAGGGAAACATACTTAAGACCATATTACAATGGTTCTGCTTTTTAAAATCTTGATTGGCTCAAGAAATTGATAAAGAGATAAAACAAAGGACTCACCCATCCACCCCTACCCTAAATAACTGCAAAGGGTCTGTTTAGTTGTTAAAGCTGCTGCAGGTGCTCGGTTCCCTGCACAGCGCTGGTGCACAAAGAGGATTTTCACGGATGAGTCATCAAATGGAAACCTGTAACCTCAATGCAAAGTTCAACTACTGAAGCCTGCCAAGCAATAGCATTATGAAAAGAAATAAAAAAAAAATGGTGGAATGTAAACCGAGCATTTAGGGCTTGACTATCAATTGTATTTTTGTATTATGAAAAGAGAATTTTCACTGGAGAAGAACTGCCTGCCAAATGTTAATCGGAGGCTGAAAATATTTAGCTTTCATTGTGCCAGCTAGGCAACACAGAAAGCCTCGCACAGATCAGGCTGTGCAAGTGTAAGTGAGAATAAATGCAAAAAGGACAACAAATGGACATTTCTTAATCACACACTGCTTAGGTGTAAACAGAGGGGTTGATTGACGAGTAGCTGAGATAATCCAATTTTTTGTAGAGTACTTTTCATGCAAGTGTAACACAAACTGCTTTACAGAGGGTAAAAACAGACACATACAAGCTATATAAAGATCAAAGAGATTAATACTTAAATGAATAGTCAATAGTTTATTGGTTAAATTAGAATTTATCTTATGACTCTCCCATAGCTGGCCCTTGTCAATGATAAGGTTGACTCGGAGTACAGAGAAAGGACACAGGAATTTGTGGACTGGTACCAGCAGAACCACCTCTAGATCAGTGTGGGGACTATTAAGGAGCTGGTGGTGGATTTCTCCCGGCACAAACCCATCACACTGACACTGTCGTACATCCATGTAATGAACCCGATACAGTGGAGTCTTATACATACCTGTTGTGTTCAACTGAACAGTAAACTGGACTGAAGCCCTTAGAATGCACTTTACAAGAGAGGTCAGAGCAGACTCTACCCGCTCAGAAGACAGGACTTTTTGGGTTGCTCATGAAAACTTATTCTACCGCAGAACCTTTTATGGTCTGTCGGAGCAGCAGCTTGTCTACGGCAGAGAGGAAGCGATACATAAGCTCTCTCTTTGGATGCCCCTTTGACCCAGAGCAGGTAGTGGGAGACAGGAAAACTCTAGCAGAAGTAACATTACTCTTAGAAACTATCTTCGTGTTACAGCACTGGAGAGCTCCTTTAGTGAAAGGCTGCTGCATCCTAAAGGCACAAAGCGACAGTTTCATATGTCCTTCCTCCTAGCAGCCGCTATGCTCTACAACCATTACTGCCCAATAAGCATTTATGTAAGTAGTCTGTTTTTCCACAAATATAGAAAATGCACAGTTTGAACAGGGTTTATACAATTTCATTACTCTTGTAAATTTCTTAAAAAAAATATAATAATATTTTTCTGTACAGTAAACTGTATACTTATGCTTTATATCTGACCTTACTGTACATTCTAAATTTTTTTTTTCTTGTGTGTGTGTGTCGGTACTTCCATTGACCTGTCCTTTTGCTGCTGATACAGTTGAATTTGTCCACTGAAGGACAATAAAGGATAATCTTATTCCATGGCCTTCTATTCTCTAATACTTATTTCTTGAGAATGAGAAACTTAGGAAAAACGTTGTGTAGTGCAGTGGGGAAAAAACATAGAAATAAATACTAAATATATAAAGACACAACATTTTTAAAAACCTAAAAACAGAAATTCCGAATCAAAATATTTGTCATGAAATATATGCTAGTGACAAAAGAACTATCAGCCACTAAAATAATTTTAAAATTATATTATTCATTTTAAATCAAATCTAAACTGAGTAGATACTGTATGTTCTAATTTGATTTAAAAAATATCTGAAACTTTTGCTGCTCTCTGGTCTTCAGGAAGGTTGCTCACTGTTTTAGGGGTCATCACCAGAGAAATGCATCCCTTTGTGAGTAATTGCTGTTCCTTCTTGATACCAACAGGAGACCCTTTGTAGAAGACCTTGAGTGGTCTAGAGAGCCTGTAGGATGAAAGCAAATATTACAAATAGACAGGTTTTTGTGTCCAATGGGGCCCAAAACACAGGGAGGAGGCAAACAAATGTGTATTTCAGAGGAACCTGTGCCCACGAGGAGGAAGCAGGAGCAACAAGAATCCAGCAAGGAGTGGCTGAAAGAGAACATGTAAGGAGAAGTGATAAGAGGCCCAATGAACTGGTGAGTCAAAACTGACTTTGAGACATAAGCAGAACTTATCTAAGCGGTACAAAGAAACATTGAGGAAATACCTGATTAAGATATACAGAAGGAAACAATAGTTCCTATAAGGAAACACAGAAAGTCACCTGGGGGTGACTATGGCTCAGTGGGTAGTGTAGTTGTCTTGCAATCAGAAGGCTTAAAGTTTAATTCCAGCTTTCCCTCTGTCACATGTTGATGTACTCCATGATGTAGTCCAACAGATCCTGAAAGTAATTAATTTTGAATGTCAATAAAAGTGCCTTTAAAACAATTATAGAAATCAAAGGTAGCCTGTGCAAAGATTTTAAAAGGAGTTTTTGCTTTCTGGTCCTTGTCGCCGCACTTTCAGCTCAATTTTGAAGTCACTCTTTTGGAGCTGTAGCTACTTTGAAAAGACCAGAAAGCAGAGACAACAATAAGCACTTATGCACGTTGTAAAACTGCATACTAAAGTCACTGGATAGGACTGACAAATAACAGTTTGAACTGTGGCAGCTTTCATCAGGAGGTGAAAGACGTTATTTGCCGCATTTTAATGTTTTTTGTTGAGCCTAACTTTAAATCAAATCAAATACCTTGATTTTTTTTCTTGATATGAATGATGCATTGCCAGTTTTTGAAACAGTGATGTGAGTTTCTCTCACTAAGGGTCTGTGCCAATAACTAATACAAATACATTGGTTTTGCACTGATTGCACAGAAAGGTCAGAGCAAACTATGATTTAATGCCTAAAATACAGTTAAAAAGGGCATTATGTGTTCTTGGCTCATCAGGAAACTTGACAAAATACATTCACTTGTCACTTCATTAGCTTTTAACACAAATAGCACAGAAGTCGATCAAACTACAGCAACACAAAGCAGCGGTGAAGCGTGTTTGGACTTTCTACGGTTCAAACGGAGCATAAGAATGGGGAAGAGTGGAAGATTTAGGAACTAAAAGCGGCATTGTTGTTGGTTCCAGATGGGCGGCTCTGGTTATTCCTGAAACTGCCGATCCAGTAGAACTTCCATGCAAAACCATCTCTGAGATCTATGGGTAATGGTCTGAAAAACAGAAAAATATCCAACAAGAGACAGGATGATATTGATTTTGTCAATGTCATAGGTTAGAGGAGAAAAGGGCAAACTGGTTTGAGATGATAGAAAGACAACAAATGTAGGTGAGTTGTGGAGAATACCATATGTGAATGTCCAACCTGTCCATCCTGGAAGCAGATTGAGTACAGGAGCAGCGGACCAAACTCGGTGCCCCTCATGTCAGCTATGAGCAGAAAGATGATGCTATAATTCACACAGATTCACCAAAGTTGCACAATAACAGGTTATAAAATGTTTTCTGGTCCAATCTGGATCCGGATCTGGTGTGAACAACACAAAATCTTGTACCATTCATTCGGACTGGTGGTAGTGGTGGTGTGTTGGTGTAGGGGGATATTTTCTTGGCACGCTTTGGTCCCTCTTTGTCCCAGCTGAGCATGTAACACAACAGCACACCTGTATATTGTTGCTGAACATCTCCATTCCTTTATGACCATAGAGTCCCCATCTTCTGATGGCTGCTTACAGAAGGGTGGTGCGTAAAGTCAAAAAAAATTCACAAAATCTCAAAGTAGTTTGTTGACTGTTCTCTAAAGGCATCCACAGTCATCAGATCTCAAACCAATAGAACACCTTTGAGATGGAATAACTGCACATTCAAATTATAGATGTGCAGTCAGCAGATCTGCTGTGGCTGTGTGATGCTATCATGTCAATATGGTCCAAAACCTCTGAGGATTGTTTATGACGCCTTCCTGGATCTATGCCACAAAGACTAAACAAACTTAAAGGTTAATGGGGGCCAACCAGGTACTATCAAGGTGTACCATTGAGCGGCTAGTGAATGATGTGGGACCTGAAAATGAGCCTTGGGTTACACCACAGTTCAAGCTTTAACATTGTGAGGAACCATTTTTCCTACATATGTAAATGATTTTCGATCAGTGAGTTGTGACTTACTCCAGACATTTGAATCTATTTGAGACTATCTGTGGTCAAGAGTGGTAAAAGCTGTGCTTGGGTATAGTAATGCCAGTAATAATGGTTCGCTCTAGTAATCACTGTAGATTGCAACATGAGCTTTTTGGCTCTGCATAGCTCCCTGTTAGCTGTTAAATGAAGCTGTTTAATGGGAAGAAATAGTATGCATGCATGCATGCATGTCTATGTGTGTCTGTGAGTGGGAGGACCAGCTGTGCTTCATACATTTGTGCAGCACCCAAGTCCCCTGGGGACGAGGAAAAAAAAAATACTCCGATTTGTGCCATGCAGAGATCCTATTACACACTGCAACACCCCCACAAACACCAGCGCTCACATGGAGGCTTAAAAACAGGGATTATGGGCTATATTTGTAGGTGTGAATGTAGAGCAATATTTCCTCTCAGATCTCTTTATCACAGGACCAAGCGCTTCCCTTTGATCTGAGCTCCAATTCAGAGCGTTTTCCATTGTGCGGTCCTGTGTGGCTCCCGGAGCCCACTGGCCTATTCACTGGGCTCCATAATAAGCTGCTAATTATCCCAGGACCTCATCAAGTTTCTTTGGGGGCCGCCGCAAAGCCTCCTCCTCGCATAGGTTGGCATGGCGACTGGAGGGGAATAAGGACCTGAAGGAGGCCACCAAAAGGACCGCGGCAGTGTCTTCTTTTCTTTCAGAATAGGACAAAGGACGTGAAATGTGTCATGTGCAAACAATACAGTGCCTTGCATAAATATTCACAGACCTTAGGGTTTTTCAGATTTCATCATCTTACTTACACAGACTTTAATGTCTTTTTATGGGGGGGAGACATATTTGATAAAGCCACACAAAGCAGTGCACATTGGTGAGGTTATAAAACACAAAACATGGTTTCAACTTTGTTTGCAAATAAAACCCAACATGCGAGTTCTGCACATGCATTCAGCTTTCTCTACTTGCATATCGCTTAACTCAGTTTGCAACCTTTAAAAGTATGTTGCTTGTCATTCACGGATGGCATGACTCTGGGAAAGTTCTGACCTCTTTCAGCAGCTTCCACCCAGATTTGCGTCGCTTTTTCTGGCCGTGCAGCGCCCTTCCCATTTCCTGTTGGTGGTCTCATGGAAAAAGTCAGGGCTCCTTCCCTCTGCTTCCATGCGGTAGGAAGCACAAAAACTTACCATATGTAATGCAACAAGTCTCAGCCACCCACCCCAACAAGCAGCTTTGGTGACGCTGCAGAGTCTGGGACCAGAATTAGAACTTCCACCCGTGAACAGATATAAATAGCTGGTGGAAAATTTGGGTTTATTTTAATTCTATTTTTTTTTAATTCAGGGACATTTGTCATTACAAGCAATGTACTAATCGTCTCCCACAATGCCCTAATTCAAAGGCACCTCCGAGTTCCTTCAGTTGCTAGGCGACCACGTAGCGCCACAGCGATGCTCGGAGGCTGACAACCCAGCAGAGAAAAAGTCGATTGTTGGCTGAATCACTATCTTTTATAGCTCTGAGGTTCCATTACACGGCCAGCTGACAGTGACAATGATACACTGTCACTGCTGAGTAATTACCCAGCCCTGTTCATTCCTCTAGCGTATTCACTAACAAATTATGGCAGCTAAATGTTTGTCCCCGAGCTCTGCGACTTGACCACTGACATCAAAGAAGACAGAACCGGTTAACAGTTGCGGCGCATCTTTGACAGACTGGGTTGAGAAGCTGTGGTATTTAAATAGGTAAAAAACTGTAACCTGTTGTAACCTCAGAATCTTTTGTTTTACCAACTTCCTGCAAAAAGGGTATGCAATGTTGCAGAGAGAAAGTGCCTCATATATCAGGTAAAAATGAAGTTAAATCATTGAAATAAGACTTTAATCCCTAAACAAAATATGACTTACAAAAAAAAAAAAACATAGTTCTAGTTGAGGGAAAAGGGATCTTGCCCCAGTTTAAGCAGTACATTGTTTGGTCCTTTGGGATTTTATGTGCTAGACCAACACAAAGTATTATTCAAAATCTATAGTTATTCAAAATCTGGAATAATATGCCAAGCATTTGTATTCAGCCTCTTTTAGTGCTACCTAGCTAAATTAAATCCAGTGCAGCCAAATGCATTAAGTTACCTAATTATTAAGTAGAATCCAACTGCTCCAACCAGGAGCAAAGGCAGGAGAGGTTCAGTGCGTGCAGGGGAACCTCCAGAAAACGCTACCCCTAGGGGGCAGTAAAAACTGCAAGGCCCCCTCCCAGGGAGATCTGCTCTCGGCCAATCTGAGCCTGAAAACCCTGTATTGAATCTAAGTGTTAACATTACCAGCTAATATTAAAAGGATCTTTAGAGCCAATCCGATCCTGGTTCTTCCTATATCAAATCAAAAGGTGCATAAACCATAGATCCTTGTGTGTCTGAAGCAAACAGTTTCCATTTTTTTACCCCATAAAACCATATTGATCAACATGATGTAATATTAAAGTGTAGATCTCATAACACAAAAAAAAATCAAACATGTGAGTCAGCGGAACAGAGCAGTTAAACAAACAGCAACACAATATGAGAAGAGTCCTAAACGTCAAGACCGCAAAGTTAAGAAAGCCTTCAGGCCATTCATGGCACAAGGCAGAAAATAATCTAATCGCGCTTAGGGTCTCTTCAGGCAACTCCTCCCGTTGAAGAATAAGGAATCAGAGTTCTCTGGCTTCTTCATCCCCAGTCCTCTTCTTGGTTCCTCCTCGCAGGCTGGACGATTGAGCTGGATGGTAATAAGTGTTCAGTTCTGGATGGGCACTGAGCATTTTATTTTGCATTTCTTTCTAATAAAACACTTTGTGAAGATGGTCTGCAGACACGAGTCCTTGTTCCCACTAGAGAACAGAAACAAGGTGTAATTAGTGTTCTTATCAAAAAAAACCTTTCATGTGTCATTTATTAAAACATTCTTCAAGCACTTTCACATTCAAGATATTTCTGTGCACAATTATTTAGCTCTCAGAATTCTGCAATTTAAGTATTAGTTAAAAGAGTAATCTTTAAGTTCAAATGTATCTGCAGTAAATTCATAATAATTCTTAACAGAATGCTTTCAATGTGTGTCTTAACTGTTGTTGTCTGACAGTTGAAGTTCTCTGCAACATAATTTCATCAATATATTCGTTTCATGACATTTCCCATTTATTTTGAAAACCCAACTGAGAAAAAGAAAGACTTTCCATGTGAAAGCCTTTTCCCTCTCTCCCTCTTTTTTTTTTTTTTTTTTTTAAAGAAAGCGAGGTGCTGTTCTGCACCGAAAAGACAAAATATTTATACCATGCTGTTACTGTTCAAGGACGCCATGGTTCTACAAACAAAGCAATGAGAGAGAACAGGAGCTTTTGAAAACGCTCTAACATTGTAGAACAACTAAAGCTACTTAAGCAAATCAGAGTTAGTTCCCAAATTAATCCTAAAATAAAGTAAACCTTACATTGTGTACATCGTGATTATTTATTTATTTATTTATTCTTAAACTGAGGATTAAGGACTTTGATTAAGAAGTTGTTGGATGAACGCGTCTCTGCGTTCCTATTTGTCTAGGCCTCTGCAATCTGATCTATGATCTATGTATTCTGAGTGCCAGGTCAGGAAGGGTTAAGGTTCTCTGAAGCTTTCTGTTTTCAGCAACCCTGAAAACCCAGAACCCTTTACAGTCAGTGTAAGGTGTCAGATGACATGTGGGACCACCTTGTCGTCCCTCTGGTTCCACCAGCTGTGTCAAGTCCACAGCAGCTCGTCCTGGGTGCCATGCCCCAGGGGTCTCCACACCCCCCTGTGTGGAACGTCTCTCATTGTAAGGATCTCACCTTACGTCCCGTTCAAAACAGGAATTCCAATGTGGGGTGTCTTTGCTGCTTTAATGTTCCACAGAGAAAACCTTCATTCATTGATATCACCTTCAAGCTGTTACCCTTTTATCATCACAGCCCCCAGCAATCCTGACCAGATCCAAAATGTCCCCATAATTTAATCTAATTAATTACTTATTTTTTGTATGTAAGATGATAACCATTAAATTATCCTGATCTAAAAGCTGTCAGGTTAAAGGTTTGCTAAACTCAGTGTTGTGTTTTTTCCCTTAGGATTTTTAACTGGTTAAAAAGACTATTGAGATATTTGTGTTCTAGTTGAAAGAAATTAAATCTCCATAAATATTGTAACCATTGTACCCTGATGCTTTAATCCTAAATTTACCCATGTTAGTTAGTAGGATGTGTCATTATGCTAATTTTATTGCAACATTACCCATTTTAGCCAGTAATCTTTCTTTGCGTTTTATTGATGCCTGCCAGAGTAGCAGAAATCAGCTTACACTAAGATGTTCATTAAATGAAATGCTATTTAAAAGTTCACATTACTCTACTTATATAGTGAAAACTAATTAATTCATTTATTTATTTAACTGTTGATATAATACCCACTTAATTTATTAAGTTGCTCCATGATTCCATCAAGGTGCTTCTTTAAAAGTTTTCACCTTTACATAATCTTTATGTGTTTTGTAATATGTGTTTTGTTTTAATTGTGTACAACAAAATCTGAAGTGAAATGCATGAAGTCGTGTCTGCAGAACTCATCTGTGTTTGTTGTCGAAGGGTGTCCGATGCCTCAGTCATAGTCCTTCAATGTCCTTTTCCAGTCCAATGTCTAAATTCAGCAGCCCAACATTCTCCTTCTCATCAAGAGTCCATCCTCCAGTCCTCACGCCTGCAAACAGAATGAATTCTGCCAGCATTTTTTGCCAAAGAAAACGCTCCATCGGTTGAAAAGAAATTACAGCAAAACAGTCACAAACATTTTAACTACAGTGTTCCCTCTAACATGACAAACATAAAAGAAACAAAAGGATAGAAAAAAATAAATCAAACTTTGTCTCTGACAAAATAAAACTCAAAACTGGATCAGGCTGAAGTCAATGACATCACCTTTAGTCCTTGTCCCAAGGATCAGCCCCCAAGCCAGAACACACAGACCCAGCCTTGCCGTAACATTCAGATGTTTACATCATGGTCAGATTTGTTTATCATATCTATTGTCCTTCTCAGGTTATACTGTCCCTCTGAGGTTCACCTCAGTTCAGCATAACTAATAACGTCAGATGATTTTGTAACTGTTGACACGTGTAACGTGGCCTTCTGATATTTTGACGCTTTTCAAAATTTCTCATTAGTTGCATTAAAATTCCAAGTAAAAAATAAATAAAATAAATGAATAGAAAAACCTTAGAAAAGCAACCATATTTAGTTCCATACAGTTTGTTCAAAGCACAGTTTTCCCTCATCTATTTAAATCAAAAATCTTGTATATCTAAACTTCTTTCAACTGGACTGGTTTGTGATGAATCATTATTATTATAAGTAATGAGATCTCAGTAATTTTAAATTACTTTAGGGCTAAAAACCAAGTGATAGGATCTCAGCCTAAATTTGTAAAACAGTAAACTTAACAAGCTTATGTAAAGCTTATTTCCAATTTCTAACAAAGCTGAAATATTTCCGTTCAAGCCATGTTAATTTCACCGTGTATCAATTTAATTTGGTCCTGATATTTAATGTTAAAAAACAAACTTTGTTATTTAAATCTCTCTTTTACTGTACCTCTATTGTTAACATAGTCCATGCTTAAAATGTCATTTGAATTACGGAGCTGCAGTTCTCCCAAAACAAATGAACATTCTGAAACCATGAACATTACTTTTACCCCGAATTAATTCACACAGACTGACGTTTAGTTACATAGATACATACACACGTACGGTTACATACAAACGATGACATTCAGACAGACAAACACGTGCAGGCCTGCTTTTTCACCATCTTAAATAGTTCTATGTTTTTCATAATTTTTAAACGTCAACGCCGAAAGATGTTTTCAACGCGTTAAGTTCCCGCTTAGTTTAAAAGGTGGAGAGCGTGCGCTGGTTACGACCTCCCGATGCTTCGTCCACACGCGGTTTTACGCTTCAGTCCCGCAAGGATACAACTCTGTGTCTCGCAGACACTTGGACACTTACCCATTTTTGAAAGTTATACGTCGCTATTAGCAGTTTAGACCCATTTTATCCACAACGGAAGTGCCTAATCGGTCCCCACGTAAACGCTTCCCCGGTGCAACGCCTTTTTAGTTTCATTTCCGTTTCCTTGTTTTTATCCATTTTATTCAATTTTCGCTTTTCTTTTTTCTCTTAATTTTATTTTTATTATTTAGTAGCAGTACTGCAATAAAATAAAATAATAGTAATAATAATAACCCCTATGTGAGAAATATGCATGTTTAATCAAATCATTTCAAATCATTTATGCATGCCATGCGTCTGGGCCCCTACGTTTTTCAGCATGAAATCGAACGTCTCACCCTGGGGCAAGGCTGGACCCTGAAAAACTCTGCCTTTGACCCATTACACTGACTCTTCTGCTTCCAGACTTTTTTTTTTTGTTTGTTTTTATTTATTTTATCCTTTTTTTGTTTTTTATTATTATTTTTTACTCGTCTTTAGCACGATCGACCAACTAAATGAAAGGCCTCACATCCGATGGTCGCCTTTTTGGTATAATGGTCGGGGTCCCCACTTATCAAAGCTGCAAACGTCTTCGCAACAGTCAAGGACTTAAGCATCCCTGCCGCTTTCATCCACAACAGAAGTGGACAGCCTCTTGCACAAACCCAAGACAAGAGGACTTTAAATGGACCAGCTGCAAACTGCTCAGCTGGTCACCTGTTCTCCAGGTGAAAATCACTCTGCCCCTCCTTCCCCCTTGTGGGAAAGTCCGTATTTCAGCTGAAAACGTATTCTAATTAAATTTTGAATTTTAGTTTAATGTTTAAACCTTAGTCACCGTTCGGTATTGCGAACCCTGTTTTATTTGCCTTAAGGATTAAATATAATTCATTATTTCTACCGGCTTTTACTTTTACTACCTTTTAGGTTTACAGTTTTAAATTTAAAAATTTCTTGAGGTATACTTTAAAATGGGGTTTAAAATTTAAAAGCTTGCAAGCATTTTTGACCAATTGCGTTTGTTTTTAAAAGAGCTGGAAAATAATCCCCTTACCGTCTCATGAAAGAAAGGTTCGGATCTTCGCGCCGACGCCCAGAGACGCTCCGAGACCAGGAGCTCCTCCACATCCCTTGAAAATCCATTCGGGGTACCAGAGGCCGGATAACCTCTCCGGGCCGGCCAAAGCAGCTCCTGTCCCCGGACTCCCTCGCTCGTCGGTCGGAGATCTTGTTCGTTTACGCCAAATTGTTGTGGGAGTTTTGGATGGAATATTAAACAATAGTAACTGAGTTCCCATCTTTACTAAATGACGAGACGGTGGTATAACGTTCCAGCAATTTTATTGAGAAACAGAGCAGAGATTCACATAGATGGAAAGTAATCGCACCCCACGGTTCCGCTGCGGTCTCTGTCTGCCCTGTCTCTGTCTGCCTCGCTTTTCGGGCTTCCCCTAATACTGCACCGTGGCCTTCCCATGAGACAAAACAAAGACAGTCTATCGTAAACAATCAGTATCCCTCAGCAGCTGCAGCATTTGGCCTTGCAATCAGAAAACAGTGGATCTTATACACAGACATCAGGTCTCCAGGCCTCCTCTGTCCGAGTGGTGTGAGGCCATAGTGACTTCAGAATAATAATTCTTATAACAGTGACATTTAATCTCAGTAGTATAAAGGCAGCTGTTCTATATAGGCCTCAGAGGTTTGATAAAGAGCATTAGCAAACGCACAGCATCCCAGAGACCAAGGAACACCGCACAGGTCAGTTGTGGAAAGGTTAAAGCAGAACCAGATTATAAAGCAATATCGTTGTTCAATCCATCATCATCTGAAAATGGAAAAATGATGGTACAACTACTGACCTACTGAGACATGGCTCTCCAAACTAAACCGACAAGGAAGCAGCCAACAGGCCCATGGTGACTCTGCAGAGATCCATGACTCAAGTGAGATCTTTTTAACAGAACATCTGTTAGTTGTGCGCCCATTCATGTGGTTTAAAAAAAAAAGCATTTTGAAAAACTGCATTCCTCTCTTGTCTCAGATAAGATTACAACAACAAAATGGCATCCATGGGAGAGCTACAAAGGCCAAAACACAGCAGGGCCCAAAAGGATTGCAGGGGCCTGTCTCACATTTGCCAAAAGAAAAGAAAAACTTGATGATCCTCTAGACTTTTGGTGTACTGGCGAAACTAAAGTGGACCTTTTAGAAGATGCACACGCCTTTACATTTGTTGTTATACCAGCACAGCATTTACAAAGTGAAGATCACACCAAAGGTCAATTGTAGGGGTATAAGTGTGTTGGTGTGGGGATGTTTTGCTGTTTAAAGCTGATCTGCACCTCAGCTATGCAGCAGGACAATGAGCCAAAGATTACCAGGTCAGTTTGCAGCCTTTGAACTTTCCTAATCAAAGCCTGCACTCAAACCATACAGTTTATAATCAAAAAAGGCAAAAATAAGCAATCTTTAAAGTAGCAATCCTTTTTTTTACAAAAGTGTCCATCCCCGTTGAATATCAGTGATCCATACATTTCATTGATAATTAATGTCTCTGTGGATGACAAGTCTGTGGGTTGTTGAATATGTACACAGTTGTGCTGCATAAAGTAAATATCATCGTTCTCTAAAAGGACAAAAAGACAAATAAAAAGCTGTTTGAAAAGTTTATTTGCGCACGTGTCGTTCAAAGTGAAAAAGAAAAAGTTTGATCAGCGTCACATGGGATCTGCATCCCCTCTTTGCCCCCTCTGTTCTGCAAGCAGACTGCCGCCGCTTCACAGTGACACTCATGGATTGAAGCCAGACATTGTCAGCTCATTATCGACACCCTGTCATGTGTTGTCACCCGCTTCTCTCCCTTCTCCTGTGAGTGTGGTGAAAAGGACTGTGGGAGGGTTTTGAACCGAAACACATCTCCCTGCTCTGGCACCTCGTCTGGGAATTATGACTGCGGGAGCAGCTCTGCGTGGGGCCATAAGCAAGCGAAGACAGTGCCTTGGAAATGTCATACCACCTGTTGACTTTTTCACATTTGCGTCAGACGTTAATGTGATATTGGGATTTTTATATATCAGAACAACACAGAAGCAGAAGGGGAGGGCGTTTGGTGTTTCTTTTCCCCTCCCCAAATAAAAATCTGAATAGTGTGGCGTGCACTTAGATTTATTCTCATCAATTGCAACTCCGTCCATGTTCTCATCCACTCTGACCGTCTCCTTCCTTCCTTGGTAAGAAAATGCATGATGTTGTCCCCACCATGGGGATGTTTTCAGGGCAGTATGCAGTTATTTTTCTGCTATTCGTTGAGTTTTTTATGTAGAGAAAAAAGATGACTATTGGTCTTAAATTACCAGAGATTACTCCATTATATGGTACTTGTTTTGATAAGAAGACACTGATGAGACAAATGGTAAGTTGGGTTCAAACAAGTTTTAATGTGCACTAAAAATGCTAGTGGTAGATCTTAAAATGTTGGTGTTGCTTTAAAAGTCGCAGAATCATTTTGGGCCTAAATCCATTTCTGAGGGGCTGGTCAAGGATGAACTGTGGGGACCAATCAAATTAACCGAGACATCTTTCTGCAGCGTTTCCAGGACCAGAATTAAACAAGGGGAGGCAGCATTTAGGTTCTGTGCTCCTCAGCTCCAGTGCAAAAACTAAGTATCTAACCCAGAGCTTGCTCATGAAGGTCACAGATATATTTATCTGGTCATTTTTACCACATATAGCTATGACTTTGTTTTAAATCTGCATTTGATCATTTCTTCCTTTTTGAGCATGATATGTTAACTGAAACAAAAATCTGTATTTTCTCTTCTTTCTTATGCACTTCTTGTTACTGTGCACTATTTTATTTTTATATTTGTATCATGTTCGAAATAAATAAATAAATAAATAAAAATAAAAAATAAAATAAAATCGCTACATACATTTTCCCACTACTGTTTTAATATATTTATTTTACTTTTATTTTGCCGTGATGCACTTTGTCTTACCTAACATGTGAATGGTGCATCATGGTGAACTTTTGTTGTTGAAAAAGGGCTCCGCATACTTTTGCAAGGGACAGTGAGATGTTTGCGGCCTTTTTTTTTTTGAAAGATTTCTTTTCATAGATTCATTCATCTCTTCCTTTTTTTGTCGTTTTCTGCTAAACGATTTGCAGCGTACGTACAGCAGGTGCCAGAAAAGCTCTTGTTGTGCGCTCCTTTCTATTTCCGTCTCCGAAACTTCTGCTTTCCTTTTCGACGTTTCCTCTTTCAGACGGCAGCAGGTTGTACATGAGAACACGCGTGTTGGCGTCTCGTCGCAGTGTCAGGGCGTCTGCAGAGCTCTTCCTGCTCCCTGACAGCTCTTTGATAGGAATATCCTCCTACAGGGACAGACAAAAGTTGAGCCTGGCCTTCTCTTTTCCTCCATGCTGACAGGTCCTCTGACTCTCCTTATACACCTCACTTTTCTGAATCCTCTTGTGCCCCCCCATCCACCACCATCCTAAACAGAAGCTGCCGGATGTGATAGCAGCTGAGAGACAGGAGTGAGGGACCGACAGAGATAAAGAGTATGTGTCAGGGTGGTGTTATGGTTCTACTCACGCTGTTTATAGCAGGAGTTTGCAAGCAGCAGACGGGGAGAAACAGTCAGCACGAGGAGGGGAGGAAATGAACAATAGAGGGGAAGTGATCAGTAATCTGCAAAGCTAGCTGTCAGCCTCTGTCGCAACAGCCTGCCTGGATCTCATTATGGGTAAATTAGTTTGGCATAGAGCCCCCGACCAAAATGTTCATGAGCAAACGAGGAAGTAACTGTGCCTCTGTGTGATTGCGGAAGCTATGAGAAACAGTGAGCGGTAAGATTTGGCACACTTTGTTTTTTTTTTTGGTCCCGTGATTTCCCCGAGTGGCATACAGAAATGAGTTTGCTCTATTACATCTCTCTGCACTCATTACGAGACCTTTTCAAATCCCCCATGTGGCTTGACTGGAACTAGAAAAAAGCACGTTAAAATTTCCTTGCTAAAATATTGTTGCAGGGTTGCCACTGTGTGTTGTGTTGAACGCCTTGACGTTATTGTATTCTGTCAAACAAAAGACTCTTAAACAATAAAGCTGACAGGTCGAATTTAGAAATCAAAGAGCGGAGCGCAGAAGGGTCACCATTATAGAAGTGTTTGTTCCACATCAGTGCGATGTTTTGAAAGAAAACCTGAACTTTTAACAGATTAGCCCTACTGGTGTAGAACAAAAATATATCACCATGATGGCTCAGGAACCAAACAGAAACGCAGCTAAGTTTGAGCTATTGTTGTCACGTTGTGTTCTGCTGCCAGCTCCAACTGGAATCACGTGTCAATCTGGAGGACTATGAGCTAAGAATAAGGAAATGATCATAGCTACACAGACAGCATTAGCTCTTTCTCTTAGGTCTGCTTGAATTTTATTTCTACCTCTGATAGACATATGCCAAATGAATTCACGTGCAAATTACTACTTTTATTACTATTTTTCTCTTACTTGTGATTTTTGATGCCATTCTTTGAGACCATCTTCCATTACCATATAACATAGTAAATATTCCTGGTTCAATGTGTGCATCTGTGCTTTTTTTGTGTCTCTGCTCTGTCTTCTATAACCCCCAGTCGGTCGAAGCAGATGACCGTTCATACTGAGCCTGGTTCTGCTGGAGGTTTTCCTTCATGCTAATGGGGAGTTTTCCTCTCCACTGTCGCTTCATGCATGCTCAGTTGGAGGGATTGCTGCAAAGCCATGGACAATGCAGACGACTCTCACTGTGGCTGTACGCTCTTTCATGAGGAGTGAATGCTGCTTGTCAAGACTCGATGCAATCTGCTGGGTTTCCTTAGATAGGAAACCTTTAGACCAATCTGTATGATTTGATTAAATTTGACTTTATAAAGTACCTTGAGACTACATGTGTTGTAAATTGGTGCTATATAAAGAAAACTGAACTGAACTGAAATGAGCTTCCTCTGTAGGACTCAAAATTAGAAATAGGATGAGGAGTTCTGTCATCTGGGGAAAGTTCAGACTACTCCTCTGCATTGAAAGAAGGCATCCTGCAAGATGCCTCCTGGGTGCCTCCCCATGGAGGTTTTTGCAGCATATCTCACTAAAATTAGTCTCTGGATTCAATTCAATTCAATTCAATTTTATTTATATAGCGCCAATTCATGAAACAAGTCATCTCAAGGAACTTTCCAAAGTCAAATTCAATCAGATTATACAGATTGGTAAAATAATTTCCTATATAAGGGAACCCAGTTGATTGCATCAAAGTCTTGACAAGAAGCATTCACTCCTCCTGATGAGTGATCAGATGGATCAGATCCAGAACTTTTTGGAGAGACTATTATGTATTCCTTGTAACACAGGAGCATATTGGGATGTCCCAAATTGGTTAAATTGGTTAATCTCTTGTTAGTCTCACATGGGCAGAAAGTTTAGAAGCTTTGAGGCATTCGCCATTGAGTTTGTGCTACTGATTACTGGGCTCATAATTGGACTAATTTCTGACACTTGAACAAACTTCTTCCTAAAGCCAGTCGTTCTCAAGTCAAGTCTTACCTCCATCTCCCATCCTCAATGTTCACAGTCTATGCAGCAGCTTAAGTCTGAAAAGTATCACTGGAGGTTAGTAGAGGTTTAGCACATTCCATCATATGACATCATATATAGGGCTTTGGGCCCCATGTGAGTTTGAGCAAAAAAGAGCATATAAATGGCCTGACATCAGAGGCAGAAGAATGATGGATAAATATTCTGTAAAAACAAGATTTGTTGTTGAGACAGGGTTTCCATGAAAACAAAAGATCGAAAGATAAAAGATGAAATGTCTAGACATGGAGAGTGGAAGAAAGACAAAAATGTAACAAAACATAATGGAAACATGGGAGTACTGAGACACAGAAGTAGATAAAAAGTCACATCAGATAGATGTGAAAGCAAGTAGACTGAATCAGGGTGTGCAGGGGAGCATGAAGCAAAACTGACTGGGAAGAACAGACGCTTAAAATAAAAAAAAGGAAACACAATCTGACCGCGAAAGCAAAGAGCAGTAAAATTGAGATAAATTTAACAAAACTATATATAGAGCCATACAACTCACAATGCCGTGCACACCAGAAGAAGAAAACAAAGCCACAAATAGCAGAAAACCACCAGACTGTGGCACAGATCCCTGAGACCACATTTCTCAAGGTTGTGTTGCCAGTCGAGCGCTCCCATGGTGCTGAATTAAAACCGAGTTCATTTCAAGAATCAAGGAATCAAGAATCTCTGTTGTCATCATGCAACCATAATGAAATGTTGTAGAAACATTTGGCTCTGAATGCATACATAATACGGAGACACAAATCAAAAACACCCATGGAAAAACGAAGAATAAGCATTCCTAGAGAAGGTCTTCAGAAATGTAATAACACAATATGAAAAAAAGCCACATTTAAGTTTAAGCTGTACAACAGAGGATAAAGATTTATCAGAAAAGGAAACATACTGTGATTTGTTTTGATAAATATTACAGAATAATCAGATAATAATGAGCTGTTGAAGTTATAAATAAGAGAAGCAGCAGTCGATTAACAGAGTGGTGTAGAAAACTGCAATTTGCATGGTTTTGCCAGGCAAACACTCCCTGAGAAACTAAAAAGTATGCAAATAGTCATTAGCATCTTATAAATGTGACATGTTCATGTTAAAAAAGAGGAAGAACAGCAGTCTATTCATAGAAAGATGTAAAAGAAATGTGTACAGTAATTTGCATGGATAACTAAACAAACGCTCCCTGAGGTGCTAAAGGTGTAGCTCATTCTCAGTTGGATCAGGAACATGTGGAACCAGTGCCATTTTTGTAAACACGTAACATGACCATGAACTGGACTGGTGCTTTATTTGATTCTCAGCAGGCGGCGATAGCCTTCACAGCTTTGGGAATGTAGCTGTTTTTAAGTGAATTAGTTTATGATTTAATGTTCCTCAATTGTTTTTTTTTCTGATGAAAGTGGGACAAACATAGCATTGCACATGTGGGTGGGATCTGTGACAATACGTCTGGCCCTTTTCTGCACGCTTTCGACATTAATTGTGTCTAGATCTTGTAGACGGCATCATATAGTCCCCTTGTGCTGTCCTCACCACGTACCTGTGCTAAATCCTTCCTCTTCTGTACCGCACAGCTCACTGTCACAGTGAGACACAGGATGTTGTCAATTGTAGCTCTATAAAAGTTTGTGAGCAGCTGAGTAGAAGTTTCCTGTGAAAGAAGAGCCATTGTTGGGCCTTCTCCACCAGGCATCTGATTGGTTCTTTCCATTTGGACCGAATGACAGGATTGGTCAGAGTTTTTACAGACCTGCAACTTTCAGAGAGATCTAAATTTTTAACCTCCTTTTTCTGAATACATACTATGGTCAGGATGGAAGGACCATTTCACAAAGTGTTTCTGAACAGTATCACCATCTATAGCTTTAAGGAGGTCACTCTCTTTTGTTTGGACCAAGCACGGTAAGCAGGAAAGGCCATTAAGCATATTAATCCACGATGATTTGCCTAGGGGAACAGGGCAGATCCTCATTCAGTCTCAGCCTTTCCTGCAGATTGTCCCCCATATTTCCACATCTACAGCAGCCACTACTAGATCATTTTGCTCAGAATGTCTTCCCTAACAAGAAGGAACTATGACTTTGCGAAACGATGCCGATATTTGACTATGATCTATTTCTGCCATGTTTCATCGGATTCTGATGTATGGAAACCATTAGGAAACGTGTTGGTGTTGATTTATGGGCCCCATGCCCGGCCTGTGATGAATGGAAGTAGCTGTGTTCGTGAGTATGGGGCGCACGTCCATAAGGAGCAAGAGGGTGAGGCAAACGAGAGAGCCAAAGTCACTGGGAAGAGGGGCGAAGGGGAGAGGAGAACTGCTCGCGTAGTAAACAGCGAGCACGCCATGCAGACAGGAAGAGAGAAAGAGAGAGAGAGGGAGAGAGAGAGAGAGAGAGAGGGAGGGACCGTGCAGAGGGAGACGGAGCTTGCCGTCTGGCAAAACAGCATCCTTCCCTCCCCTCTGCTCCTCCCCTCCGTCCTCTCGGCATCTCTCCCACGGTCCAGCGCTCAGCCTTCAGCTCCCCGGATCCTCCCAGATCCACCCGTGGAAAACACAGCCACCGCTCAGCTCTGGGTTACTGTGTGGTTTTTTTTTAATCATTTGTTTCCCTTCCGTGTGAGGCAGCCACTTGACTCTGCGCAGCTCGGTACTTTCCGTGTGTGCGTGCGCGCGTCTACCTGCGGCGGCAGCAACAGCGGAGGTGGGCGTGCGTAGTCCTCTGACCCTCTGTCGCCCACTCGCCTTCTCCAAGGAGGGGGGTGAGGAGGGGGGGGATATGGATGGACTGCGCCTGCCTCCACTCATAGAAGAGGCTCTGGACTCTACAGGTCGGTGCTGCTCGTTTTTTGTGAGTTTGTTTTTAGTCAGCGTTGCTTTTCACGTAGGATCAGGAGAGACAAGGTAACGGCGTGATGTTTATCTCAGCTGAGGAGAGTGTTTACTCCAGGGGTTTCGAGCCGGAGCTGAGCAGAGGAGATCATGCGCCAAGAGACAGGAGGATGATTGTTTTCGTCATGGGGCTGACTGAGGAGCGGGCACTGGAGGTCAGCTGTATGGGCACATGCAGACATTTGATGGAGGCAGCACGCTGCGAGGTGATGCATATGGCTGCCGGCCAATAGCAGGGAATCATTAAGGCCCCGGTGCTGGCTCTGTTACTTCAGGAGCATATGTTATTCTCAGGCTCAGCTGTTTTCCTTTGCAGGGTCGTAGCTTTGTTCTGCTGAGCATTACTACGTTCAACGCAGAGCATCTTGACTTTCTGAAATAACTGCTTTGTTCAGAGGAAAATCTCAGGAATGTTTTCTCTATGTGTGTGTGTGTGTGTGTGTGTGTGTGTGTGTGTGTGTGTGTCCAAACAAGGAAGAATCTTGTTTTGCATGTTTTGAATGGATGTGCAGACAGGGCGGCTCTGTGAGGGACTCTGCTTGGAGGATGTTTATCAGAGGACTCAGAGAGAACCGCAGGTCCAGAGGCCCGCCGGTCCGCCTGAGTCCAGTGCTTCCTGTGAAGCAGTGCCCTTACACTGAACTCTGGAGGGCTGCGTCCGCATGTGAACAGGATGCAATGTTAAACATAGATAAGTCGTATACACGGCGCTTGTAAAAAAGAAATATGGAACGTCTTCACGTTTTGTCAAAAGCTAGAGCCTGTTTTTGTGGAATTTCATCTGGTAGGCCGCCACAATAGCCCATGACTGAGAGGTGAAAGGAAAGTTACATATGGAATAGTACAGAATGATCCTTTCTTGGAGAAAGTTCAGGTGTGTCAGCAACGAGTAAGGGAAAATCACTACAGAAGAAAAAATAGTCCAGTTTAAAGGTATAGGATTTATAACCTACATCTCTGGCTGTAGGTTTAGAGTTATCGGCCTGCTAGAACAGGACCAGCCTCTATTCATCCTGGTGAATAAAAGCATCCCTACAGGATGGTGCAGCCACCACCAATAATCCCCATTGGGATGATGTGTTCAGGTTGATGTACTGTGTTAGTTTTAAGATGATGGATTGAACAGTGCTTCCTTAGCTGGCCCAATCTTGGGAGATTGTTTTATCAGCCAACCCTTCTTTCCCCACTGTTTTCTCCCTGACCTGTCCCTGGTGTTTTTTGATGCTGTTAGGTCACTAAGGTTCTCCCAACAACTTCTCTGATGCCTTCATAGTTGTATTTACACTGGGATTAAATTACACTGGTAACTAGTAAACTTGTGAAGGCAGCTGATTGCAATGGATTTTGTTTAGAGGTACGAGAGTATACCTGGAAGGGATACAAATCCATGCTAGTTTTTGATGGTTTTATTTGTAAAAAAAAAAAAAAAAAAAACACACACACACACAGATGTGTGCTCCTTTTTTTTTAAACCAGATTAAATTTCAACAAAACACATTGAAGTTTGTGATTGTAAACATTTCGATGGCATCCCTGTACAGCGTCCTCCGTAACTGTACAGTTCCATATATAAGTGATATCTAAACTGTGCCACGTCAAACAAACTTCCATGCATTTCCTGACAGGAGAGAAGAATATTGGACAAAGCCAGAGTTGCAATTCTTGTCACAGTTTCAAAGGTTTTAAGAACTCTCTCTGCTGTTTTATTTGAATCACGTGTTACCATCAGCAGTCAGAAAAGAATACACATTTTCTGTTTTTTTTAGGGATAAAATGTTAATTATGTTCGCTCTAAAAAGCAGTGAGAGAGTAAAACCTGCTTGTTTTATTTCTTTATGCAATGCTGAGCCAAAATATCACAAGGAGAGACATTTCTACCACCAGAGCTTGACAGCAGAATATGTCTTCCAGTGATGTAACTAGTGAAGTATTTGCAGTCACAATTCGCTTATCAGCGCAGTTGTGATAGTAGATCTTATCTTCCTATACATACTTAACCTTAACTGAGAAAAAAAAAGTCCTCAAGTGTTTTAAGAGTGGAAAATTTATAATACAGACTTATTGAATCCGTTGTATTCTCAGTGATGTTGTTTAATACACTGCTGAAGGCTGTGTATTAAACTGTATTGACCATCAACACATGGATGCCGTCTCAGGAGAACATTCTTCCTCCCTAACAAGCTTGTTCCTGTTCTGGTAACTCCAGGGACCTCTTTCCTTTCATCATAGCCCGGGGCTTGTTGTTAACGCGGGAAATTCGGCGTGTAGTGATGGCAAGTGTGTGTTCTTCAGTAATAACCATCCTGATTGTTTCACCGTAATAACAGCAGCCGTCAAGCGAGCGTAAAGTGGACAGAATGATGGCTAGTAATAACTCTTATTGTTCAAAATTACACACAGACTTGCGGGTCTAAATTGCTTAATGTGCCTTTGCTCCGGCTGAGGTCACGTCTGGCTAGACATCAGTCATCAAAGGATTTTCTTGTCTTTCTGCTTGGAATGATTCCCTAATCCACGTGGGAAAAAAAAAGCTCCTCCATCCATGTGCAGCGAAGGCAAAACACAGAAGGTCTTACACAAACACATGCTGTCGCTAATCAATAAAACATCATCAGATGTGCGGCTGACATATGGAAGCTGTCTAAAAACATTATCCTCTGCTGGTCCTCCCACTAGCACGAGCCGCCAAAGCGCTTCTCTCCTTGCGTTCCCACTCAGTTTCTTATTCCCCCTCCGTACCGCTGCCATCCTCTGCTCTCTCCAGCGCCCACACACGCACGCCGACACATGCACACCCATGCACTCACGCACAAACCCTTTTGCACCTGACAGTGTCCTCAGCCCACACAGGCTTTTCTCCTGTGTTCGGCACTCGTGGTGCAAAAATTCCCTCATCAGCGGCGAAAACTTCCACGCGAAACTTCTACGGCTATCCGCTACGGCTCTCTGGACCCAATAAACAGCGGACTTAAGGAAAACTTTGCGGATGTGGGAAAGGCTCTGACAAAATCAGTGAAGGAGAACAAATCATGCATGCTTTTCCAGCCTTCGGGGGCGTCCCAGATTCTTCATTCTCAGGCCAGACTCATTTGGACTCTGTGTTTTTAAGCTGATCTCTCATGACTTCAGAATTACAGTGGGGAAAATAAGTATTGAACATGTTTTTTCTCCTTTTCTAAACAATCAGCGTTCAGTTCTTTCCATACAGTTTGTATTAGCATGTTTGGGATCACTGTCTTTCTAAAAAGAAAAAAACCTTTCTGTAGTTTAAGATTCTCATCAAGAATTTCTCCAAGCTCAGTAAATCTTTTTTTAATCAATTTCCTTCAATCCCAAAAGACTTGCCCCACACCATAGTGCTTTAACGATCCATGGTGTTTTGGGAGTTTATGTGCAATGCCATTCCTCTAAATATCACACATAGTTTGTGCAATGATATCCAAAGTGCTCTACATCAATTTCACTTAACCAACATCTTCTGGCTTCAATGGCTTGTTCAAATGTTCTGCAGCAAGCCTTTTCAAGTTTCAACAGGCTTTTTCTTCGGGAGTGGAGTCTTGCGCAGCGAGGGCACATAGAGGCACCGGCGATTGAGTACATTACTTGGAGTTTTTGTGGAGAAAAACTCTCTGTAAGTGGTCCTTGGCTGTTGAGAAACTCTTTCTGGTTACTTCACATAAGATCTTGACCATACTCAGATGCTCACTGGAGCATTCGGTATGCTTCTGTCATCAATGCCATCTGCATATGTTGCAGAGGTTTTGAGAGGGTTCTTTGCTTTTACCCGTCAGAACCATCTAGGAAATGAGAAATGTTTTTATAGCCCATCAATTACGACTATATCAGCGTATGTTACTTTGCAGTAATAGGAAGCAAGGTTGTCTTCAATTTCAGCTATTTTCTTGGCTTTCTCTGAAATGTTGCAAGCAATTTCCTTCATGTCTTCCATACTTTGTCCATGTATTGTTCTGCTTTATCACACACAACTTAATTTATGGAGTTATTTGTTTTTTGATTTATTTTTATACGTTAACTAATAGGGCTGTTACCAACATTTATTGCAAATTTTGTTTGAATAGATCCATTACAAATATATTTACTGGGAAAAAAGTTTGACATACTTATTTTACCCGCTGTAAGTGCTTCATTTAAAAGTTGATTTCAAAGCACTCTGCGAAACTAAGTGGGCCATATGTAGCTTTGTCCTTGCCTTTTTCCATAAAGGGAGCATTTTTGAAGCTCTCAAGAGAATTGAGAAAGTTCGGGAACTCATGGAGGCTCCTTTCTGCTGATTTCACATTTTCCCAGCCTCTTGGAAAAAGTTGCTGGCAATGTAGCTGTATCATTAGCGCACCCCTCCTCATCCCCAGACTCTTTATTCTTTCTCATTTTTTGCCGCTTCACTCTGACTTTGTGCTCCCCTCCCTCTTGTTTGTGTCACTGAAGCGACATGAAACCTCGCAGAGAGATTGCTTTCAGGTGGGATTTGCCGAATTGTGATCAAACGGATTATTGCTGCATCACTTGTTTTAATGCTTTGTTCTTTCCTGCCATTCATATCTCCTAATGGATTAGTGCACAGATGCACAAAACACACACATTGCTTCAAAAAGACATCCCCTGCATAAATCCCCCACCCAGACGTGCACGATTTTTCTGCATGCTCATTTAATGAGGCCAAATTGTGGCACATTCCACAACATCTTTCTCTTCCATTGACCCACTTTCCTTTTATGGCTTTTGGAAAGTGCAAACATAGATTTTTTTTTGTTGTTTAATTCACGCTGTGTCTAACTAAGTCAAGTCTTGAAGGTGCGTGGCTTTTCTTGTCTCTTTCATTGCCGTTGTTCCTCGCTCTCCCTAGAGTTCTTGGGCACGAAGCGCAAAAAAAGAGACGGAGACAGTCTTCCATTAAGCTCATGGGACCTCCACCCCTCGGTTTAGCTGCCCACTTGACTTTAGAGTCAGCAAATGTCCCGCAGCGTTGACCCTACTCAAGAGGCTCATGATAAGTTCACTCAGGACACGGAGGGGGAATATAAAAAAAAGCAAAAATGACAGACAGAAAGGTTTCCATGGTGCACCAAACTGTGAGCAAAAACTCAGCTGGATCACCATGGAGACATTCCATACGTTGAAGCTTTCACTGCTGGTTTGCAATGGTCACATGATCCTGAGCACATGCCTGCTCCTTATGAATGTTTAATGGACAGGGGAGCAGCATTTGGAGCCTCCATTTGAATTATGCCTCTTTATCCATGCTTGTTTCTTTTTGTCTTTGCTTGTTGCTCCCATTCTCTCATTTGTACAATAATCCACCCCCACCCCCCTCGCCCCGCCCCAAACTCCCTCCCGCCTCCCTGCTTATTTGTTGCTGAGGAAGTGAGGCAGTGCAGGGGGAAAGCTATTACGTCAGAGGAAAAAAGGCCTGCTTTCAGGGGGGGTAGGTGGGGGCGGTGTGCATTATGCATGACCCCCTACACAGACATTCAGCGCTTATGTACATGTTGAACATGTGCAGCTTCTGTATGCTTGTCTGGTTGCTTATAAGCTGAACTAATCATCATGTGCCTTGCAAAAATGGTCCTGCCACTTAAACATTCACATATTTGTCATTTTAAAACAAAAACAAAAAACCAGAGGATTTTATAGGGATTTTATGTGATAGACCAATAGAAAGCAGCACATAATTATAAAGCGGATGCTAAACTTGATGGTTTTTAAACGTTTTTAAATATAAGAAAAATAAAACGTGCCGTGCATTAGTATTCATTCCCTTTTCTCTGATGCCCTGAACATAACAGGCTTCAACCAACTGCTTTTAGAGGTTGCCCAATTAGTAAAGCAGGCTAAGGTTATAGTATACCAGTTTCTCAAAATGCAAACATTTTACAAAGATCAACTAATCCATTATTTGAAAAAGGCAAGAATATGGCACGGCTTCAGATCTACCAAGACATTCACCGTGAATGTAAATAAGACATCATATGCCCATTCCTATTTGTCTTTGTATTTTTATTCTTATTTTCTCTTTTTCTTTGATCCACTGAATATATGAAGATTCACTATATATAGCTAATGCACGTTTCCTACTTTTGCACCTTCTCTTATGAGCCGATGTGGCAAGTGAATTTCTCCAATGTGAGATCAATAAAGCCTATCTTATCTTATCTTATCTTATCTTATCTTATCTTATCTTATCTTATCTTATCTTATCTTATCTTATCTTATCTTAAGACATGGCCGCCCTAAACTGACAGGCCAGTCGAGGACGGCGTTGAGCAGAGAACAACAGAGAGGCCCATGGTAGCTTTGGAAGATCTGCAGAGATCCACACCTCATGTGGGAGAACCTGAATACAAATGCAAGCCAAAGGTTTCTTTATTTCTTATTTGGGAAAAACTTTATTTGTAAAAACATTTGAAAACCATGTTCATAATTTTCCTTCCCCTATTCATCTAGGTTATCACATAAAATCCCAATAAAAAAAATAATAAGTTTGTGTATGTGACGTTACAAAATGTAAAAAAAAAGGTCTACGGTTGAGAAAAAAAATATATAATTTGTTGTAATTGTTTGAAAACTTGCACCCTGGTAGTCACATGTGAGCTACTGCAGTAGCAGCTTCTACCCTACGGCAGGAAAGCAGCGGGGCCACAGAAACTGCTAAGGAATGCCTTTAATAAAACAAACAAAAAGGCCACATGGATTTACATAGGGTCCAAGCTTTCCATATACGATCCAATGGCATCTGTAGAGGGCAAGAGAGGTTCATAAGGACCCTAGTCTTGTAAAATTTCCCATATAGAGATCTGTTCAATGTTAGGCCATAATTTCAGGTCATAATGTTTTGAGAGATCAGTGTATTGTGGAAGTTTTCTGGTGTGAAATTGTCTAGCGCATTTAATCCTGGACTTCTGGATATTCGCATATACAAGGAGGCTAAGGAAGCGATCACAAACAGCGTCTTCACAGCTTTAGACACATATGTGCAGACACACACATAAATCACTGACACCAACACTTGCCTAATTATATTTTCATGCTTCAGCACAAGGCACCATCACACCACACCTGTGAAAACCTGCAGCTCCAGTTTTCTTCTCGCTCTTGTTTTTTTTTTTTTTTTTTTTTTTTTTTTTTACAGCCAAATGTTGCTCTTGCTACCATAACCTAAGATTTGATTTAGCTCGGGAAATGATTAGGGTACAATCTCGCATTCAAATAATGTTTTTGCGCCCAGCTTCGGATCACATTAGACGTGGCTCGGAGATGCAGAAAAGTGAGGATGAAGCCTGTCAGAAGAAGTCAGGGTAAAATGACAGCTCCTCTGTTCTGAACTTCTCCTTCTGGAAAACTCCATCCATATTTAATAAATAGTTTGCTCCAGGCTTTAAAGCGCCGGGCTCACATCAAATGGTTTCCACTGTGACCTTGCAACATGTTCAAAGGTATACAAAGGCTAAAGTTGATGTAAAACACTGACACAAAGTTGTGCACAAGTGAGAAAGAAAAGGGATATGTAGTTTCCAACTGTTAATACAATTACAAACCTGTGACTTGCCTGTAATTTAATGTCAGTATTAATTCAGCTGCTCTGTGTGTGTTTTAGAGGTTTGTTGGGGAACAGCGCAGCTGCAGTCACTTTTTGACGACGGAAACTTCAGAGCAC
Organism: Fundulus heteroclitus; assembly: GCF_011125445.2. NCBI lineage: Eukaryota > Metazoa > Chordata > Actinopteri > Cyprinodontiformes > Fundulidae > Fundulus > Fundulus heteroclitus. The sequence continues at coordinate 11,863,356 of NC_046362.1, forward strand.
ATCATTCAGCGATCGACACTATGTGGACCTTGCTTTTTAAACAGCGGGTTGTGTGTGATTTTTTTTTTAGTTGTAAAAGTAGTGAATCGTGGCAGTGATGGCTTGCCGTACTTTTCCAACCTGCCCTATTCAGAAGCGAGTCGCATACTACAGGGCAGGATGACGATGAATAATTAGAACATCCCGTTGTTCCATCTGCTTTATGTACCGCTCTGTTTAGATAAGATAACAATAAAGTACCAAAACGCTCTGGGTTCTAATCTGACACATTAGGAAAAAGTTAGGGAGCGTAAATACTTTTGTGAGGGGATGAAGGTCTTGAATGCCAGATTGGTAGAGTCTTGTGACATTTTCTGGGAGGTGCTTGGTCACGCTCTCGTGTGAGTTTGGATTCATCACATCGGACCATTTGTCAAATTTCTCGATGCTTTCATCAGAGGGTTTGTTGTTTGGTGAGAGTGCAATGAAAGAGAAGTGTGCTCGCCAAATGGGATAATTGTGTTGGGGAATAAAGTCTGCAACAAATATGTAGATTTACTGTAACTATCTAAAGTATTCCTGCCAGAATACTGGACGTAAATGTTTTATTGGCCCTGTGCATGACGGCAGGAGAATTGCAGCGTCCTCTCTGAACAGCTTGTCTGTATGCGTCACGCACTTCCCTCTCACTGCACGCCTTTGTTTGCCAAATTTTCACTTTTCAATTCAAATTTGCAAAGTGCAAATTCCATTACGTTAGCCGCTCCAGCACTGAGCGCCCAGTCAGAGGGAAAACAAAGAGGCCGTGTTGCCTCATTAATGTACAAATTTAATTTCAGACAGGTATTTTGAGATGCCCACAGAAAGCACTTGACCTGCTTGTTTTCCCTCTTTTCCAAAGTGACAGATTGTTTGTTCCAACGTGGCGAATGGGTTTTGCTGCAATGCGATTAGGAGGGAATGTGGCATGCACAGATAAAGCCACCCTCGGCTTGGAGCTGCAGAGATGACTGCGCTGTCCATCCCTGCTCCTGTATGCGTGCTGCGTCCATGTCTAACACGGTCGCTGCGTGACCGAGGCCCAGCAGCGCAGACATCACAGGTGTGACCGGAGCCAAATTAACTTTCGCTCTCAAGGTGAGGTGAGGTAGCATCCCTACGTAGTGAAGTGAGGGTTTATTTATAAACGATTCCTTGCAGAACTAGTCATACTCCTTGATTTTTTCCACATTTTGTAGGGTTAAAACCATGGATATTGCAGAATTGTATTGGGATCTCATATAACAGACCAACACAAAGTGGTGCTTAATTATAAAGTAGAAGGAAAGTAATGAAAAATTTAAAAATAGGCAAGGCAAGGCAAGTTTATTTATAGAGCACTTTTAAGTAACAAGACGATTCAAAGTGCTACAGGGAGTCAAAGTAACCTAGCTGTAGTTCAGCCAGATGAAATGAGGGCCATATACTGTTTGTGAACAGAAATTTCCAAGACTAACAACAGATTCTGCATTAGTTATATGTCTCGTCTTTGACTCTGGCCAGTCGTGGCTCTGCTGGAAGGTGAAACACAAAACCAGTCTTGAGTCTCTTGTAGCCTCCCAACCGTTTATTTCCCAATATTAAAATGTATTTCGTTCTATCCATCCTAATAACTACATTTTGAACAGCTTCCTTGTCCCTGCAAAAGAAAAGCATCCTTAAAGCATGATGCTTTCAGTCCCGTGTTTCATGATGGAGATAGTGTCTTGAGAGTGATGAGCACTGTTAGTTTTCTCCAAAACATAGACTTTTGCATCTGATGTAAAACATTTGGCCTCACCTGACTAGTGCACCTTGTTCTGCATAGCTGCTGAGTGACTTGTTTTTGGTCAACTTTAAATAGGAATTCATGGGGCCTTGCTTTGTACAATGTTTTTTTTCTTTCTTTCTTGTCCGTCATCCATCTTAGTCTCCCTGTCAACAGATTCTCCTGCATGAGCTGTGGATCTCTGAGGCTCTGGACTTACCATGGGGCTCTTTGCTGCTCCTCTGATTGCTGCTCTCCTTGACCAGCTTGTCAGTTTAGGTGCACAGCCGTGTCTTAGTAGATGTGCCATACTCTTTCCAGTTTTCAGATGATGGACTGAACAGTGGTAGGCAAGATGATTAAAGGTCAGGGTGTTGTTTTGGCATGTCACCCTGCTTTAATAAACCTCCCCACATCATTCTCCCTCTGCTGTGTTATTTGGCCTTCTCAACGCCGTTTGTTGTTCTCTAACAAACCTAGGAGGCCTTCACAAGCGCCAGTAGGGGTTATACATAAATTAAAATGTGCACATTTAAGCTCTGCTAACTATTTAGGTGACTTCTGTAGGTAATTGTTTGTATATGGTCTAATTTGGGGGAGTCTGATAAAAAGGGGCTGAATGCAAAGACACAGCATACTTTTCCAATTTGCAGTTGTTAATCTTTTTGAGACCAGGAGAGAGCATGTGCAATTTTGTTTATCCCATCAGATCCTAATAAAATCCGCAAAATGTGTACAGGAAATGAACAGCTCCATACGAATGCAGAATAAAAAGCAATAGGAAGAAAAACAGGTGGAAATATCTTGAAATAAACAAACACAATTGCTTGAATCCAGGATGGAAATGTGCAATTTCAGTAAAAATAAATAAAATGCAATAAATTCAGCAAATGTAACTACTGAAATAGGAAGACACAAAGGAGAATGTGCCATGCTGCTCAGAAGCAGAAGGAAAAAGAAAATGTATTTTTTAAAGCAGCATTGTTTTAAACCGAGTTGACTTAAGGAATGGGGCTGAGTCCAGCAGAGAGCAGCTTAATGACATTTTTACCATACTGTTTGGGCACCATGAGATCTAAAATACCCTTCAGGGTTGTAGTCTGTACTGTAATATAATGATTTATCGTAGTCAGAAGATTCAGAGACTCATTATGAAACCTGCTGGGGGCCAAGGAGCGAAATGATAAAAGTTATGAGATCCCTGTTCCTCAGTTTAGTTAATTCGTACAACTGGGTTTGTTGAAAGACATTCTGTTGGAGAACTAGCACTGTTTGGGTTCATTAAAGCTGTAAAATTAGGTGAATTCTTACTTTGAGTGTAGAAATCATCTGTCCTTCAACAACAAAAAAGAGATCTCACTGGATAAGACGGATGAGTAAAATCCACTGTCACTACATGCTCTTCAGGAGGAGTGAATGCTGTCTGTGACTCGATGCAATCTGTTTGTATAATTTGATTGAATTGATTTTGTAAATTGCCTGAAGATGACATGTTTTGTGAATTTGTGCGATATACATAAAATTAGATTGAAATTTGAATCTAATTATTTTTTTTTGCTCCAAATTTGATCAACAGTAGGGATGTCCCAATCAGGATTATTTTCTCCACAGAACCCCATTCCAAGTAATTTAAAATGATACATTTGCTGATATCAAGCCTCAGTCTGATACAAGCATATGGATACAGCTGTTCTTCCTGACATTGACAGATATTGTCTTTTCTTGCTACAGTGTTGCACTGCTTTAATTGTAGTTGTTTTAAACTGTTTATTAATTAATTATTTATTAATATATCCCTTTGTCATGTCATTTGTATGCACCAAGGAAACATACATAATAGGTTACTAATTAAACGTTTGTAGACTCTAATTATCTTAAATAAGTACAATTTAAATTTAAAACTAGGTTGAGTTACATTTAATTTCCAGGAATTGTTAGTGTTGTTTGCAATTTTGGATCAGCTGATTTGGCAAAAAAAAAAAAAAAAGCATACAAACATACAAAAAACTAACAATAAAATCTTAGCCTGGAACATATTTTTTAAAATGTATTTAAATTTAATACAACCTTTTTTTTTTGGAAGTTTCCAGTGTAAGATCATGCTGCTGCATTAAAAGACACGTTCGTATTGAGGCTTCCTACACATCTTTTCCCTATGGTACCAATAATTGTGCTCTGAGCAATGAATGAATGTGCTGCTAATTTTAGGGGTCGTGCACTATTCTCAACATTTTGTTATTTCTCTGCATGAAGAATGTCACGTGTAGCGTGAGACTTGGAAGCTCCGCCTATTAAGTTTGTTGCAGGAGAACAGCAAAATGAAATACGGGCTGTATTTAACAAGTCATCATTTAAGCATAAAACCTTGACCTTGTGAACGACCTCTTACTGAGTTGGCCAATAAGAGTTGTTCTGTCATTGCCCTTTTGACAGAAAATGCAATAGCTTCATTTATCTTATATTCATAATACTTCAATCCTAGCTGTGTTACATGCCGTATTAGCCTTGTTTTTCCTTATTTTTCAAAGTTTTGATTTTTTCAGACTTAAATCCTTCATGCAAATCTCTGTTACTGGTCTCCTGAGGTTTTTTTTTTTTACAAGCACTAAGTCTTCTTTCTTCTTCCTAATAAAACTGTCCTTTCTTTATTTTTCATTTATTTAATTCATAAAAGTTAGTCATCGCATGATCCCAAACCAACTTTCCTGAGTACTTAACAAATCCTGCCAGTCTTAAAATGCTGCACTAGTCACATTTAATAGCTGCAAGACTAATGCATCCTCTGAATCATTACCGGGAGGGAAAAATTGTTTAAAGTCGTTATGAAAGGCATTTGAGTGGAGGAAAGATGAGCGAGAAACTTTCCGAAAGACATAAACTTTCTCCATCATAACATTTATCAGGCAGAAGACCTGTAGTTACTTTGTGTTGAAGGTGTCTTATTTTCAGCTATTGCTGTGACAATCGCTGTTTTTTTTTAATGATGATGCAAAAGTGCCTGAAGTGAGGAACTGAAGTGAGCCATTAAATGTGTGCCGCACATGCTCTCCCAGCTGGTAACAGCTCTATTTATGGAGCTTCTAGCAATCAGGTAGACGGCAAAACATGTTGCACTATGGGTGTTGTTGTGTTTTTGAGGAATTGTGTTATGGCACTGCAAGATGTTTAATGTTTTGGTTTTTTTTACAATCAAAACTAAAATATTACAATAACTACGCAGCAGAAAAGAGTATATATTTTGTGTGTGTACAAAACCTTTAGAAGTTTGTTGCCTTTAAGGAAGAACTGTGGCCTCTCTGGTTGCAGAAACAAAAATTCGGGCATAAGAGGAATCTAGAGAGACTGCGGAGAGAGGCTTTCGATTGGCCTCAAGGAAGTTCTGGAAAGCTGTATGGTGGTGGAGGGAGCATTTTAAGTCAGTCTCCATGGAGGAGGTTGGGCCTGAGCATTCGGGAGAAGGCCATTCCATTGGTATGGGGTATCTGCGTGGCTTTTAAGGGCTATCCTATCCCTGTGTGCCCCAAGCAAGAGCCGTGTCCGCATTCTTGGCACAAAGTCAAGCCTGTTCCTAGTGTAGGTTGGACTCTCCTGAGGCTTCCCCTTTTTCACGATACCATTTGTGGTGTTCATAGATAGGATCTCAAGACGTGGTCGTGGAGAGGATAGTGTCTTGTTTGGCTTTTCACAAATCTTGTGGCTCTCTTGTCTTCTTCGGGCCAATGACCTTCGGCGTGTACTGGAGCGCTTCACAGCTGAGTGTGAAGCAGCTGCGATGAGCGTCAGCTCCCTCAAGCACGAGCCCGTGTTAATTATTGACCGGAAAAAGGTGGGCTACTCTCTCTGGGTTGAGAGTGAAGGAGCGGATGAGTTTTAATTTCCTTGCTTTCTTGTTCCTGAGTGATGGTAGGATAGAACACGAGATGGATAGACAGATTGGAAAGTCGTCTGCAGAGATGCCGGTGCTGATCTGGTGTGTTGCGGTGAATAAAGAGCTGAGCCAAAAAGCAAAACTCTCTATGTTCTGACCCTTACCTATAGTCATGAGATATGAATCATGGCAGAAGGAACGGGCTTCTACATACTTCTCCGTAGGGTGGCCAGATGCAGGCAGGGGGGAGGAGCTTCATCACCAGGGGCGGGGTCGAGGTAGACCCGCTGCACTCTGTATCAAAATGAGTTGATCAGGACGATTCCTGGGCACTTCCCTTTGGTACTTGGAGGGGAGAAGACCCAGGACTCACTGGATCCAGTCTGGACTTGGAACGCGTTGGGAGGCCCCAGAATAAGCTGGAGGGTGTTTCTGGGAAGAGGGATGTCTGGATTTCTCTCAGGTACCAGTTACCCCTGCGACCGGGTCTAAACAGAGGAAGATGGACGGATGGACAGAGGAACGGACAGGCGCATAACGCCGAGTTATGCTACATTACACTCAGCAACAGCAGACACCACTTGAAATAAATCCTTCTTCTAATCATACATCCTAGAGAATCTTTGAGTGATATTCAGTGGGAAGTGTTCGGTCTCTTGATGGCCTTTATCCGCCGCTGGCTATACAAGCAGCTGAGCCTCTCTCCCTGCTGCTGAGCTCTGGCTCTTTATGACTAACTCATTACACCAGCATCAAAGTTTAATGACAAAATAGCCCAGTGTTCTCGAAACCTCTCACATCCTTCTCAAGGGCTGCCTTCTTTGAATGAACAGTGTCATGAAAAAAGAGTAAATGAACACCTTAGGATAAAGCATGGGGAGGTTTTGCGCGTCCATAGCGGCCGTGCAAGTGCGGTGAAAAAGTTTTCACACCCCTTTAGCTTTTATTTTTACATTCTGTTACAACCAGCATTGGTATTCATGCGCTTTTAGTCAAAACTTTGTGGAACCAGCTTTAACTGAGATTACGGCTGGAAATCTTACGGGGTATGTCTACCAGCGTTGCACGTTTTAAAAGCTGCACATGTTCCCACTCCTATTTGCAACTTGGTTCAAGCTTAGTCAGAGTGGATGGAGATTATCTGTGAAGATGAACTTTCCAGTCTTGCCAAAGATTCTCAATTTGATTTACAGTAGGTCTGACTTCTAACTACAGTAGACTTTTCTCGATCTTAACCAGGGGTCACCAACCTTTTTGAAACTGAGAGCTACTTCATTGGTGTTGTGTCATACGAAGGGCTACCAGTACTGTCCTTTGAACTAGAAGAGTCAAAGTTCACCTGAACTTAATGTAAAATACATTTTTTTCATGCTTTATTATAGATATTGTCATTTTTAAATCTATATAAATGCAAGTGTGATTAAACAAGAAGAGTAGTGGAGTAAAATGAAGTTTTGGAGGTGGATTGTGTTTTTTTTAAAACGTGGCTCATGGGCAGCACCTGTGGTCCTCGAGGGCTATTGGTGCCCGCGTGCACCATGTTGGTGACCCCTGATCTAAACCCTTTCATTCTTGGTCTGAGTGCATATTTGTGGCCATTGTCCTGCTGGGAGGTAAACTTCTGCCCCTGTCTTAAGTCTTTTTGCTGCTTCTGGCCTCTTTCTCTTCCAGGATTTCCCTGTTTTTATTGTTGCAATTCAGATTATTCAACCCATATTGCAAATTAGGCTTGTAGGCAAAATGTGCCAATCAGCAGCTGTTTTCAACAAACAACTCACAAATAATTTAGAAAAGGTAGGCTGACTGATTTCGCAAGAGTTTTTCAAAGATTCAGCACAAAATGCAACTCTTAATGATCCCTGGCATGAAGAGCTTTTCAATCTCTTCAGGGCTCCTTAGTACTTAGTAGAGCGCTCTTTGCGGTGAATACCTGCTAGAAACGGCTCTGTGGCTATGATTGATGTACCTGAGAGCATTCTTGAAGAATCTTGGTTTAGTTTTTAAAGAGGAGTGATGGCCTAGTGGTTATAGCAGGGCACATGCACCCTGGGAAGACTGCAAGTTCCCTGGCTTGAATCCTATTCAGGTTCCCTGAGCAAGGCCTCGTGTCCCAGAATGCTCCACGGCTGCAGCCCACTGCTTCCTAAATCACATTGGGTTAAATGCAGAGGGCCAATTTCATTGGAATGTACAAAAAAATTGCAATGACAAAGATGTTGACTATTAGTACGTCACTTGGTTTGCTTACTGCAGCTGCCTTTTTCAAATCCCACCTTTCAAGAGAGTTTAGGTCATGCAGGTTGGATGGTCCCTCTGGTGTGACTCAGGACTTCTTCTGAATGCACCTCACTGGACTTTGTTTGGGATCAGGGGGTTGTTTACGGTCCAATGACGCTTTATCTTCAGGTTCCTCACAGACTCCATTACATTTTTTAACAGGAGTTCCTGATATTTAATTAAATCCCTCAATATTCCTCTACATGCTGTGGGTTTTAAATACCAGAGGAAGCAAAGAATTCCCGTAGCATCACTGATTCGCTGCCATGCTTCACTGTTGGGGCGGGTGTTCTTTTCAGCACACGCTTCATTGTTCCTCCTCCAGACACACTGCCGACCCAAAGAAAGGAGATTGTTTTAATTGGTACTGACTCTGTTTTCATTTTGTGTCAGTAGGGGTGTTTGTCTAGGAGTTCATGGATGGAGTCCTTTTATGTGAACCTTACTGTGGAAACAGAAACCTCAGTGGCTACTGCCACCAAGTCTTTTTGGACAGTTTTCTGTACTTTTATTTCTAGCTCTCAATGAAACATGCCTCTTAACAGGTTTTTTGCATCATCTTGTCTCAAGCAGACTTGTTGCACCTTAATGACGCTCTGGATTGTACTCAAGACCAAATCTGAGTTGCAAAATTTGCTCTTTTGACAAATTATCTACATGGGGCAGACCAATTTTCAGAGTACAGTGGTAATTAAAAGCTATACTTTTGTGTAGAATTTGAAACGAATACTTTTACTATTTAAACTGTTCTTGTATAGATTATGGAGCGCAAATGCCAAATTATAACTTATTATTTGAAAACAAACCTGATTTGCAGTACAGGTTGATTAATTTCAATGGCTGGCGTAGTTCTATCCATCTCCCCATCAACTCTGACCAGCCTCTCCGTCCCAGCCAAATGAAAGCCTCCCCACAGCATGATGCTGCCACCACCATGTCTCACAGGGCAATTTGCAGCGTTAGTATGGGTCTTTTTTAAGATATATGAGGCTTGGGATAATGTAATGCTACACTTCTCCATGTTTCTGCTCTGTAGTTACATCCAGTCAGGAGGGAGGGGGAGAAATAATTATCTCAAGAAGCAAAAGCATCCCCAGAGTCATGATTACACACCGGCGTGTATGGCTCCTAATTAGGTAGATCTGTAGTTAATGCACCACCCTGTCCCCCGCTGCACGCTCCTTCCTCTGCGCATCTCACTCTCACACTTCTCCCTGACCAGCTGTTCTGTGGCACTCAGGAGGCACAAATTTGCAACGGTACATTTTCATTTAGCTGCGAAACGAACTCGACCTTAAAGGAGCTCGCTGTCTAAGAGGTGAGGGTAAAAGGACGGCGGGTCAGCGCGTCTGTGGCGTAGAGCAGATTTTCTCGTAGTGAGACTGAGCAGAAGCGTGAGCAGTCTTTTCTCTTTAAAACTCGGCCTTTTGTTTCCCCCTTTTTTTTTTTTGCGTTTGTCTGCGCAGCCCTTCTCACGTCCAGATATAAAGTCTCCGTGCGTTGCTCTACACCATGTTGCTTTGGTTTCTCTGCATAAACAGTCACGCCTGCATCGGGCTGTGAAATAAGCAAAGAAAAGGCCTCGGAGGGCCGTGTAATGTGACACGGCGTATAGTGAGAGTCGCATGTGCCTCATCTCTCTTACTATGAGCGGTAGCTGGTGTTGTTATGGACTTTGAGGTGCATTGCTGAGTGGTGAGTCATAGTGATTGCTTCAGCATACTGGCTCACCCCCCCTCTCTACTTTTCTTTTGCCGCAATGTGTCAGCTAACTCACTCCACCTACTGGCTGCATATTTGTATTCCCGGCGCAGCTCGATGGGTTTAACTCTACCTCCTGAATGTGATGCTGTGCGTTTTTAGGTGAATGCTATGAACGTTTTATTTATGTTTTTTTCAAACCGGGTTTACCCCCCCATTAAGATATGGATTCCTCAAGCAGATCGTTGTCATCCTTTTCACACACAGAGCTCACACCTTTTGTTTTGGGGGACTAAAGCGGAGTAGGAGCTGGTATGCAAAATCATTTGTGCCACTTGGATCTCACAAGATGGTGCTGTTGTTTCAGGCATGGCTGGATCCAGAGAGTGACAGAGATTTTTGTAACATATCAACCTCTTCTTTCTCCCCCCCCCCACCTCCCTTTCTATTATCCGCATCCCTCCATCAGATGATCCCGGCGATCTGAAAGTCGACAGCAGCCTGAACATGGACAACGAGATGACAGCCAAGGAGAGGGGCGTCCTGGAGGAGGACAACGAGAAGGAGGAGCTTGACCTGGAGCGGTCCCAGGAAGACGAGGGGGAAGAGAGGAAGCTGAGGGAGGAGGAAGGGGAAGGGGTGGAGAAGAGGAGGAAGGAGCAGGAGCCTCTGACTGAGGAGCAGGAGCTGGAGGAGCTGAAGGCCCAGGTGCTGCAGCTGCTGCTGGAGCTGGACGAGGCCAGGGAGACGTCCAACAAGCACCAGGAAAGTTTCCATGAGTTGCAAGGTGAGCGAATCCGGTCATGATGCAGACATCTTAGCTTCGCGCTGATCGCTCATCATGATTCAGTTAAACGAGCAAACAGTAAGCACAAACTGTTTGGAAAAAAGTATTCACACCCCTTGAACAAATTTGTGTCTCTTTACCTTTTTTATGTGATCATCATGAAACTGTTCAGTGGGAGAAAAATAGCTAAATGGTTCTCATTTCTTAATAAATAAATAATCTGAAGTGTGTATATTTGTATTCAGCTCCTTCTACTCTGACACACCAAGTCTAATCAAGTCTATTAGTCAGACGGTGTCTTTGGGGTAGCTGCAGATATCCACAGCTCCAGTGGAAGAATATCTCAAGAACAAATCTGGCCTTTATGGGAGAGTGACTCAGAGAAAGGCCTTATTGAATGACATTTACATTTTGCCACGCAGAGAAGACCTCAAACATATGGAAGAAGGTGAACTGGTCTTGCAAGATAGGTGGAGAAGAACTGATACTGCTCCCTGAACCAGTGGTGACACATGGTGGTGGCAGCGTCATACTGCGGGGACGGCAAAGCTGATCAGAGTTACTGGGAAGATGGCTGGAGATAAATAAGGGGCGGGGCCTATTTACCTGTGAAGTGACTTCTGAGGGCAATTTGTTTAGAGCCGTTAGAGCAAATACCCTTTTGGAAATAGCTTCCAGCTTTCCTCTTAAAAAAAAGCTCAAATCATTAAAATATTTTAAGCAATATTTCCGGTTTAGAATTTTTAACATTTCCTTTAATTGCCATAAAAGAATCTTTATCCAGTTTTTTTTTTTTTTTTTTGCTCAGCTTTTCCCATGTAACATCTATACTGTCACAGCTAAGTGTGCATGTCAAGACCAGCAAGCAAAAGTGGACAGAAGAACGGCGCTCCTGCTCCTCTGAACAGCTTAGCTTTCCTCTACAGACATTTCAGACTGAGACAGTCTAAACACGGCCATTTAAACGCAGTCGCTGACGAGCGCCGTTGTTCATAGCTGGTGGGAAAAGGGTGTTGTATCACACCCTAGCAATGATGGTCTTGCAGTGAGTAGGGCCTCAGGAGTAAGGTATGCGACCGCACTGAGCTCAGCCTGTGTTTATGAGTGCTTCGCATTAGAGTTCACCATGAGCTCAGTGGTTTGTCTGGCAGCGGCGGGGGTGTTCCTTTGACAACTGCGGGTCGGCTGAGAGAAGCTTCTAGACGAAGTGTCCTGGACCACAATGACAAATGGCTGTTGGTTAAGTCAGTGTGGGAACAGCCGGAGACTCAGTGCTTCTAGCAGTGGGATGATTCAGATGGATTTTTTTTCACAAACAGTGCAATCAGGAAGAAGCTAATTAGCCACGTTTGTTGAGTTATGATTCTCAGGGTTGAAAAAAGAAAGTATACCCCCTATATTGTTAGGTTTAATGTCTTCGGTAGGTTGTGTTTTATGTTTCGGCTTCGTGTTGATTTTAATCTGTGTGCATTGGGACATGTTACCAAAGCCTAAATGGTATTTCATTCTCTGTTTTATTTCTTGCCTGCAAAGAGACTGGGAAAGAGTTTTTGTTCTAAATAAATGGTTCCTGTTTTTAGCAAAAATGTGTTAGTTGTACCAGGTCGTGTTTGGAACCGTTCGATTTCACAATAATTTACACAATTGGTGCCTTGCAAAAGTTTTCGCAGCCTTTTAACCTTTTCACATTTTCTCACATTACAGCTGCAACCCTCAGTGTAATTAAGTGAGAGACTAACACGAAATGGTCCATAATAGCAAACATGATAAAAAAACTAAGTATCATTTTCAAATAAAAATCTGAAACATGTGGCATGCATTTTAAGATGAATCTCCGCTGAGTCAATACTTTGTTGAACCACAATTTGGATCGGCTCCACGGATTAATATTTTGATTCAGATCTGGACTGAATTTTTAGGGCATTTGTTCTGCTGGAAGTAGACCTTCCCTGTCTCTATTGAAGAAAAGCATCTCCACAGCATGATGCCGCCACCACCCTGTTTCACCAATGTGTCTAGTGTCTTCAAGGTTTGGTACAGTTCTTTACAAGTTATATAAAGCTCGGGATGTAGTTTTATACCCTCATTCTGCTTTCAGAAACTGTCGTCTGTGTTCCTTGAGCTTCATGATGCTGATTTATCACCAGTGTTCTTTAGCAGAGCTCTGAGGACTCACACAGCGACTGAATTTATATTTACATTCAATGACAGGCGAATTGTTATTACTAAATAAGTGACTTCTAAAGGAAATTTGTGAAGCTGGATTTTATTTATGGGCACCAGAAATACAAGTTCCTAGTTTTGTGATTTTTCCCAGCAAAATACTTTGACTTCTTTGTATCATTGTCATGTGGCTTGGCTTAAACGGAGTGAAAGGGTTAGTCAGGTTGTCTGACTTTAAACGCAGGTCATGTCTGAAGAGTGTTTCTTGCTTTTTTAATTCCCATTTGATGCAAATTAAAGGAAGGTGTGTATTCTGCAGGTGTGACTCTAAAAACCTTGAGCCAGGGTCAGAATTGCTCCGCAGTCCCACTGAAAGAGCGACACCTGATAACCCTACGGGTGTGTGGCTTAGCAAACTTGGTGTTATATTCAAATACTTTTAGAACTTTTAAGATCAATTATTTATAAAACCCTAAAACTGACATATGGTGTACTTTCTTTTCTTTTCTTTTTTTTTTTATACCACAGTTATATTAGCCGTACACATTAAGGCATTTCCTTTGGCATCTTTATGCCTGTTCAGGATAATAAAACAGTATTAAAAATGAATCTGGTCGCTCTTAAAAATATGTCTGCTGCAATAAAACTCTGTCTTCAACTAAAAGAAGCACAAGGAAGCTGAAGACAAAGACAGTTTAGAACCCTAGCTATGGAACGACCCATATTGAATAAAATTATTACCCCATAAGAAAATGCTTGTAAAGTGAAAAAGGGCACCTAAAAATGTAGTCATTATAAATAATAAAAAGAATAACATAAAAATGAGCTAAAGTAAACAAATTTCAAACTGGACAGGATTGAACCTTATAGATGATAGAGACTAAAGAGGATTTTGAAATTCAACCCACTTGTTAACCATCTAAAAATGGCTTCGAGTGGCAATAAAAAAAGACGCGTGACCTTGACTGAGACATGAGACCACCAGCAGGAAGAGTAAAAGGCACAGAGTCCTGCTACTAAATACTGCTTGGCTTATAATACCTATCAGATTTATAGAGGGTTTTTACAGTCCTGAGGCTTTTTGTTTTCTCCATCTTCCACACAGCAGTCTTAGCAGTTTGTTGTTCCTCCTCTGCTCACTGTTGCTGCTCTGAAGCCAGTAAATCTGGTTGGAAAATCAAAGCTGGCACAATTTGTACTAACAGGAACCAAAAGCTAATAAAATGCCTAAGAATAACAGCAAAGTTAAGCTGTAAAAATAGCAACCTAATGATTCTATTTTTTTTATATTATCATTATGAGCTTCTATAGTAAGAAATATGCGAAAGGTTCAGACTGTGGCCTTCGGTCATGCTTCAGGTTCCAGCCGCTTATCAACATCTCTCTGGTGGCATTCTGATGTGTTTTTTTTTCTTTCTCCTACCTCTCCGCACACTCCTCATCTCTTCTCTTTCACGTGTCTGCAGGTCTGCTGGAGGACGAGCGCCTGGCTAGCGCCCATCAGGCGGAGACCTTCACCCGACAGATCCAGAATCTTCAAGGTATCCCAAAATACAAACCTCAGCGGATAAAATCCTTCAGTTCCAGCAGGCGTCGGTGCTGCTGTTTGTGTCCCTTTTTTCTGCCGTACATGTTTAAACTGAGAAAGCTCTCCTACATTACCTTATACAGATATGTCACTTTTCATGTTCACATCTGTGCTGTCCAAAAGGAGGCTCGGACACAACAGAGTTCTACTGATATTCTGAATAACCTGAATTATTCTAGCAAACAGGTTTAAGGGTAGTGCCTTCTTTCAATTTTTTTTTTTTAGAAATAAGAATTTTAATGTCACCCAAATAAAAACTATAGACCATATTAAAGAGTAATTCCAACCAATAGTTTCTACTTATGATTTAAAAAAATCACTTTTAAAGTCTCTCTCACATAACCTGGACTTCTTTATCTCCTACTCTTACTCTACTTTAATTTGGACTTTAGATAGTCTCATGCAGAAGTATTCCCACCCATTTTTACAATACATCAGGTTACAACCACAAAGTTCAATGTATTTTATTGGGATTCCATGTGAGACACAAACAAAAAAGTGCATAATTGTGAAGTGGAAATAAACAAATTCTCGTCCAGGACTGCCCACCCATCCTTCCACCGGCTCTGACCGGCTCCTCTGTCCCCGCTGAAGAATGGCATCCCCACAGCATGATGCTGCCCCCTCCGTGTTTCACCTTAGGGATCATTTCTAATGCAAGATGCTGTACATCTATCACATATTTTAACATTGGCTGATATTCCATGAAGGCCAGATTTCTGGAGCGCACAGTTAACATAGCTGTAAAGATATTTCCCCACCCGAGCTGGGGATCTCTGCAGCTCCTCCAGAGTTGATATGAGCCTCCTGGCCGATCCTCTGAATAAATACCTCCTTTTTGCGGCCTGTCAGGTTAACAGCCAGGTTGTGGAAAGAGAATCATACTTTCCGATTTTCGGTCGATGAGTTAAACATGAGATGTTCAAACTCGTTTTCATAACCTCGCACTGCTTTAAAGTTCTCCACATCTTTCCTACCGGCCTGTCTGCATTCTTGGTGTTCATGATGCTTTTTGTTCACTCGTGATCTCTAACAAACCCCTGAGGCATTTCACAAAGCAGCTGGATCTATACTCAGATTAAATGACTCACCCTGTTTACTAACTAGGAGACTTTATTTAAGAGTATTAGAGTAAAGGCGTTACAAATGTGCTCCACTCTTCTCAGAGATTTATTTGTAAAACTTGAAAGACACATCCTTTTGGTTCCACTTCACAAAATGAACTACCTTTTGTTGTTTTGTCGCATAAAACCCCAATAAAAAATACTTTGACATTCGTGGTGGTGATGTAAAAAAAAGTGATAAATCTCAAAGAGTAGATTTTGTTTTAAGAAACTAAACCCACAAACATATTGTCTACAACAACCTTTTATATTTAAACATAACATGTTAGATGACTTGTGGTTCACCTGAAGTTTTATTGGGTTGAATTTTGAGGTGGTTAAATAGGCAAAGCTTTCAGGGATGATTGTAAAGTGGTAGACTCACTTCTGCTTTTGTCGTATTTGAGGTGTTGAGCTGACATGTTTAGCGAAAACAATCTCAGCAATGGTTTCCTAAAACATGAAAGAAAAGCGGATTTTACACGTTTCCGTGTCCATATAGCATCTAAATTAAATGTCTCAAGAAATAAACCAAAATAATATGTGGAACAGAAATTACCAGGGTGATATTTTTCCTCTTCCTGTAAATACTAAACCTAACAATCTTAAGTTTACATTGAAAAGGCTGGAAGAAGGTTACCTTCAGTTACATCAGCTCTCCGCTCAGCAAGCACACACCACCTACACAGAAACACACACAGACCCATTGTAGCAATAGCTCAGGTGAGATCACACGCAAACACTGACACCACAGCCTCACACACACACACACACCTCCTATAAAGAAACGCTAACATTCTCCTGCTCTGCCACAGCCCAGCTGCGCTCCGTGCAGGAGGAGATGAACAGTTTGGAGGAGGAGAAGGAGAGCGAGCTGGCCGAGGCCCAGGAGGAGCTGCGCGTGGCCCAGGAGGAGGTAATCCTGCTCCAGCAGGCGGCGGAGGAGGCAGCTGCGGAGCGGGAGAACGACATTGCGTCACTGCAGGAAGAGTTGTGCCGCCGGCGGGCTGAGCTGCAGCGCTTGACCGAGGAGACCCAGGAGTACGAGCTGGAGATCACGACGCTCAGGGCTGAGATCAGCATGAAGAGTCAGCGCAGGGAGGCCGAGAGGCGAGAGGGTGAGGACACGAGGAGAGATCGGTGTGGTACAGCAAGAGAGAGGGGAAAAAAACACACAAATAATCCTCATAAATGGATCTGCTGTCAGTGAAAGACACGGACCCTTCTTTTATTATCAAAATGTCATATTCTCTAAAAACACACAAAGAACCTATAATGAGATATTATGGCCTACATAAAAATCAAACACAAGGGAGTGGGTAGTCTTCCCTCGCATCACGCTAGCGTCCTGCTGTCAAGCACATTAATCAGCTTTGGGCTTCAATAAATAATACATCATACAGATGCGATTGCAAAGTGTTGCCATGGGAGTGGTGTGTGTGTAGTTCGGATACCAGGGAGATGAAGTCATGACAGGGAGGGACAGACTCTTCCAAAACATGATTTCACTAGTGGCTTCAACAGCTGAGCCAGACATGGACCAGAGGGAGGGGATCTCATGTTTTTTTTTTTTTTTATCTCATTGTTTAATTTTTTTCAATGAAAACATCAGTCAAACTGTATGTTTACGCAAATACGATCTCATACGTGAACATTTTAGGAGTTTTTTTTTCTGTTCCACATTGCAGACCCCATGTCTGATTCTTCTAAATTCGTGCCTCTTTGTTTCCTAAGCAGATGTGGCCTTTGGCTCCATATGTTAGGCCCAGATGTCAGGCGGGTCTGAGCGTAACTCTTGGCAAAAATGTAAATAAGCTTATTTACAAGATAATCTTTAGTACAATGATTTGCAGTCGTGTTAATTCCACGGACAGTGAGTTTTGGCTTATAACTCCCAAACTATAAGTGCCACTCCCAAACTGTTTATATGACTTTGTTCATTGGATGATCGTGCATCACATGACATAGACTCCACCCATTCCTACCTAGCTACTTTTTTTGCATGAGCTGTTTTCCTTGAATTGTTACAAAACTCTTTACATACCATCTGCAAAGGAAACTAAAATGAATTATTGAGGCAGATTTTTTAATTTTTATTGCATTTGATTAGTTATGCAAAAAAGAGACAATTAGCTAGCTAGTTGTAAACTTTAATTGGCCATAATTCAGAAACCATAACATACTCTAACATGTCCTTGAAAAAACAAAGTACAAATATAATTCTGAGGATATGCACTGAGTTTGACAATCCTCCATCACTAGGGGGCGCTGTAATATTGAGAAGTGTATTATGCCAATATGGCTAATTGTATTTTCACCAAATCTTCCACATACAGTCAAGGTCTAACCCTTAGAGAATATATTAAATATGCTTATGGGTTAATAAAAAAAGTTTTAAGATTCCTAATTTGACTCCTAACATTTAAAGAAAATCCCCAAAAGTCAACCCTTTATCACAAAGAGCTTGGATTTCCAGGCATTCTAATTTTTTCTGATATTTGTCC
This sequence comes from Fundulus heteroclitus, assembly GCF_011125445.2. Taxonomy (NCBI): domain Eukaryota; kingdom Metazoa; phylum Chordata; class Actinopteri; order Cyprinodontiformes; family Fundulidae; genus Fundulus; species Fundulus heteroclitus. The sequence continues at coordinate 11,881,112 of NC_046362.1, forward strand.
TATCAAGAAATCTGTGTATTTCACACTGTGCTTTGAAAATCATAACCAAATTGAGCACACTGGTTTAAAAAAAGCATAGGTTGTATTCTTTCTCAATTTGGTACAAATCAGGGCTTTTTAAGCACACTACTTGACATTAAATTTTCCAACTCTGTGACAGTAAAGTTAAATTTTTTTCCACAGAATTCATTGATAAATTAGCATGAAAAAATCCAGCAGAGCTATGTAATCCTAAATGGATGTGATTCCCATGTTATCCATGTGGAGCTGTTCGCTTATGCACTCATGTCCAATTCTAGACGTGTGCTGAGTTGGTGGGCCATGTGGCCTGGCGTGCTGGGAGAGGCTTGGAACCCATTTGTTACTGCTTGCAGTTCTAGTTCCACTTGAATTTTTATCCCACTTTGTCTCCTTACAACTACAAATTTCAGTTTATATTATTGGATTTTTAATGTAAAAGATCAACACAAAGCAGTCCACAAATGTAACGTGACAGGAAAATGGTGCATGTTTTTCCATATCTTTTTACACTTAAAAATCTTTCAAATGTGGTGTACATTTGTACCAGACTTGCTTTACTCTAAAACAAGACAAAACAACATCAATAACAGCAAGAAACACAAGGATAAGGTTTAAACTGTTTATGTTTTAAAAATGTATTCCTGGCTTTAAACATCTCATGGTTCCCTGCTCCATCCATCATCTGATAAAATCAGATGAAACGGTGGTATGAAGAAAGAAAGCCATAAGGTGTCTCGTTTAAGGTTTGGCACATACATGTAGAGGACACATGTGGTTGGAGGTGCTCTGGTTGAATAAAACCAAGACTTAAAGTTTTGGCTTACACGCAGTCACTTTGTGTGCCAGAAAACTAACACAGTTCATCAGCCTAAAAAACTCCCTCCCCACAGTGAAACCGAGTAAGGGTAGCGTCAAAAGTGTTGGGTTGCTCTTTGTCAGCAGGGACAGTGAAGCTGGTCAGAGTTCATGGGAAGATGGATGGAGCTAAATAGGGGGTAATCCTGTTGGAAAACGACAAGCAAGCGAGACGCTGCACAAGTATTAAGACTGGGGCAGAGGTTTCCATCCTGTTTGACTGAGTTTGACCCAGAATGGACAAAAGAAATGTGTTTATTGATGTGTAAAGCTGGTGAAGAAATACCCTAAAAGACTTGTAGATGTAATTATTGTGAAAGGGACAATTATTATTAAGCAGATATTATAGAATTTGGTTAGCTATAGCCCAATTATAGGGGTAAACAGAAATAAAAAAAAAAAGAATAACACAGCTAACACAGACTCTCCACTTGTTGTTGATAACACAAGAATTTCTTATTTCTTGTATTAACTTTTATAGAAACTGCTATGCAAAATTTACTGATTAAAAGCATACCATACCATACCATACCATACCATACCATAATACCATACAATACCGTAATACCATACCATACCATACAATACCATACCGTAATACCATACCGTACCATACCGTACCATACCATACCATACCATACCATACCATACCATACCATACCATGCCATACCATACCATACCATACCATACCATACCATAATACCATACAATACCGTAATACCATACCATACCATACCATACCATACCATACCATACCATACCATACCGTAATACCATACCAAACCATACCATACCATACCATACCATACCATACCATACCATACCATAATACCATACAATACCGTAATACCATACCATACCATACAATACCATACCATACCATACCATACCATACCATACCATACCATACCATACCATAATACCATACAGTACCGTAATACCATACCATACCATACAATACCATACCATACCATACCATACCATACCATACCATACCATACCATACCATACCATACCATACCATACCATACCATACCATACCATACCATACCATACCATACCATACCATACCATACCATACCATACCATACCATACCATACCATACCATACCATATCATACCATACCATACCATACCATACCATACCATACCATACCATACCACACCATACCATACCATACCATACCGTAATACCATATACCATACCTAACCATACCAAACCATACCATACCATACCAAACCATACATACCATACCATACCATACCATACCATACCATACCATACCATACCATACCATACCATACCTACCATACATACTATACCGTAATACCATACCAAACCAAACCATACCATACCATACCATACCATACCGTAATACCATACCATACCGTAATACCATACCATACCATACCGTACCATACCATACCGTACCATACCATACCGTAATACCATACCATACCATACCATACCGTAATACCATACCAAACCATACATACCATACCAAACCATACCATACCATACCATACCATACCGTAATACCATACCATACCATACCATACCATACCATACCATACCATACCATACCATACCGTAATACCATACCATACCGTAATACCATACCACACCATACCATACCATACCGTAATACCATACCATACCATACCATACCATACCATACCATACCATACCATACCATACCATACCATACCATACCATACCATACCATACCATACCATACCATACCATACCATGCCATACAATAACAACTGTATAAAGCTTAGGTAGTACTAAAATGCATTGATCGTTTGCATAGGAAGCTTTAGAAGCAAGTATCGATGTGTATTTTTTTGCACATTATATGCAAACATCCCTACAGCTTGAAGTGGTCTTCAAGCCAGATTGTGAAGTAGCGCTGTATGTGAGATGAAATGAGACATTTCTCTTAACACTGAGGCACCAACAATGTATAAATAGACATGAGTAATTATATCGGTAAGTTTATGCACAAACATAATGTGAGCATTTCTGTCATCTGACCTTTTACAATCATCTCTCTCAGGTGACGTGGACCTTCTAAAGGAGGAGTGCCGTGTGCTGAGGGAGGAGTGTCAGACCCTGAAGGAAAACAACAGGGGTCTCACGGAGAGGCTGCAGCTGCTGCAGAGACAGCGGACATGGTGAGAGGTCAATGGCTGCTCAATCATGTGTGTGCTGTCCTCATTTCATCAGCTGGTGGGGATACCCTCTGGAGTGCTGCCCTGAGGCACAGCCATATGTTGTGTAAAAAAATACGTACCACCTGTTTATTCACTGCAGCACATTTGGAGTATCATAGAAAGGAAGGCGCACAAAATGCTGCTATAATTTTGTGATTAGTTATTAAGAAATTCAAAAGATTTGAAAATATTTCAAAATGGCATTTTAAATCGATCTCCCGCAGCTCCAGCGTCTACCTGTCACTCAAAGAGGAGGATGCAGTGGAGGGCGAAGAGGTGAAGGAGGGCGAGGCTGGCTCGGGCGAGGTCATAACCGGGAGTTACATGACCATGACCCAGTCGGAGAACTGTCGCCTGGTGGATGCCTCCATCCAGAAAAACATCTCTTTCGACGGGAAGCCGGCGACGCCAACAAGCTGGAATGGAGGCATCGGGGAGATCTTCTCTCTGAGAGACCAGCTGAAGCAGGCCGAGGAGAAGGCCTCACAGGTTCAGAGAGAGGTAGCGTAGCAATACATTCATATTAAAGACTTCGGGCATTTTTGTATGGATCAGAAGCGTGACATGATAGCAGAGAAAAAGCTTTTATTTTTTATTTTTTATTTTTTTTTGTCCAGTGTGACGGTCTGAAGATAGAGCTGCAGGAGCTGCAGCTTCTGTACGACAGCAGTCAGAGGGAGAGGGCGGAGCTGGAGGAGGAGCTGCAGCGCTGCAAGGCGGAGCTGGAGAAGCTGTCAGGGGGTACTCAGGTGAGGAGAGACCAGACATCACGGTCATAAAGGGTCAAACACGATGGCTAGTGTTAGGTTTTATATCATGACCTGATCTTGCTATATCTTCATTCGTATTCATACTCCTTTTTATTTCAGATTTTTAGATGTTACAGCTACAAGCCGGCGTGTATTTTGCTGGCATTTTATGTGACAGAGCGACTTTTTAAGACAATTTGTCGCACTAGATTTCATTTAGGTGGATCAGAATGAAAGTTTCTGAGTGGAAACGCGACACACACTTTGCTGATAGCAGTAAAGCTTTGCAGTTACTTGTGTCGCATAAAGTCCCAAAATTTCACCAATTGTGAAAACATCTAAGGGGTATGAATATGTTTACAAGGCAATGTACAGTGTAGCTCTGTCTAAGCAACAAATGCACATTAAAAATTTTAACATGTATGTTATATAATGACATGCATGTACTTTTAAACCAGCTTTTCGAACCAAACTCTTTTTGCATGATTAAAGAAATGCTTCTCCCTTTGCAGCTACGACTAACGCATAACCCTCACATTACACCTTGTTGTATCCTGTGTGTGTTGCCCACTTTTTTCTGTGTCCCATACTGTGGCGATACATGTTCTGATACGAACTGACCGGGCCTGTCAGCTCATATCAGCATTCGCTTTCCCCTTTGGGCTGGGGAATAACCCTCCCCTCACGTCCACAGTGTCTGTGTCCTGACCTCTCTGTCATGATGATGATGATGATGCTTTAATACTGTTGAAGGACAAAAACACAACTAAATAAAAAGAAGATTTTCACAATGAAAGGGGAAAAAAGTATGGATAGCTAAATAAAGTTTCAATAGTATTAAATAAACAAAAACATTGTCAGGATGCAATTTGATTTTTTATTTTTATCCTATTTTGCACAGAAATTACTTTAACAAAGGATTTGAATACATTATAACTGGATTTGTACTTGTTCAGTTTGAGAACCAACTAGAATTTAAATGTAGACATATTTTACCATACAAGTTGTTTTTAAGCATTTTGGGAGGTAGGGTCACAGGGGGCGAGTGCTTGCTTTCCAAAAATTAAGTTAGGGCTTATAGTACACTGAAGTATGCTAGTGTGGCTAAATTAGTCAGATTTGTCTTTCGCTCTGTTAAGCCAGGACATATTAATTTATGGTTGATTATATCTTCCCCTCAACAATGTCTCTTGGCGATAAATATTTATAACTTAGGAAATTCAGTTTACTTAGCTTAAAATCAGTGGCATAGAAAACTTTTGCCTTGCATTCCAGAAACATCTCATTTAAAACACCTGTAAACCAAAAACGAGTATGTTTTAAACATATAGCTGCAAAAACTATTTCATGGTGAAATATTCTATATTTATCTGACATAAAATGATATAAACACATTTTATGGAAACAATAAACACTTGGATTTTGTAGACAAGGAATCTGTGAAAACTTTGAGATTGATGTTTTTGGATGAAAGGTTTGTGGGTCATTTTGGTAAATTTTGTTCTAGAAATGTTTTTTTTTTGTCTACAAACAAGAACTGGATGTAGAAACAAAAACGCTTGCTGTTTTTAGTAAAGTCCTGGATACTGTGGGATTAAAATGTAAAGTAAAAGATGTGGTTAATAACAGACAAATACTTTGTGTTGAACCCATCGTTTTCCATTTTAGGAAGATTTAAATTTTCCAAAGAACATCTCACCCTGGAATATTATAAATGGCTCCATCTGCAGCAGCCCACCTGTGGTGGCGGGCATTATTTGTACCATTTAGAATTACGTTCGTGGGCCACACAAATAATTACAAACGGCCCCTGGGCTGCAGTTTGGATACCTCTGCTTTAAATGGAGCCAGATTTGTAAGGAACACGCATTTGTTGGTTGAGCTGCAAAGTTCCAGCCATGAAAAAAAACGTGCCACATCCTGCCTGCAAATGCCAAAATGAACATTCTGCTACTGGCTCTGGTTTGCTCTTGTTTATTAGAGGGAAATATTAAAGTTTATGGAGGCAAGGCATATTGGTAATTAAACAATTTACGCGTTGAACAAACAGGGGCCTCAGTAGTTCACAACCACAAGAGCCTGGCGTGCTCTCCTCATGCTGGTCACCAGCTTAGTCACACAAAGCTGTGGGATGGCATCCAATTCCTCAACCTGCATTTTTTGCAAGTCAGCCAGTTTGGTTGTGTTGGATCATTCTGGCACTACAGCACGCCCAGATTCTGGAGCTGCTGATAAACCGACCTGCTCTGCGGGGATGTGCTATGACAGGATAGAGTTCAGTCCCCTAGTGTTGGAGATATGTGTTGGAAAATCTTATCTCGATATCTCTCTGCGTTGAGATTGCCTCCAGTGATGAGACGCCTTTCGTTTCCAGCGAAGGAGATGCTGCCCCACATCATCACACCGCCTCTACCAAAAGCTGCTTGGCCGCTTGGCAGAGAGGATTGTGAGAAATCTGTTTATAGGTGCAGCCCACCTACTAAACTCAACACTTTCCTTACAAATGTGGCACCATTTAAGGGAACATAAACAGGCTTTTCTACAGTAACGAATAAAATAATCGACCAAACACAAATTTCCTCCTGTCTTGGCTTATTATACTCACTTAGCTTCTAAATCTGGTACAAAGTAGGAAACAAACAATCCATTTATGCCAGGAAACAGGGAATAAAAGAAACTCGGGGGTTTTGTCTTCAACAGCCATGATGGGATGTGTCTGCGTGGTGTCAAACTGTCTACCCGTGCCTGTCTCTGACGCTGTCCTTGTTCTCTGAATGTCCATGACCTCTCAGCCTGTCAGACAACAAATTAACGGCGTAACAAGGATAGAGAGAATGAAACGCCTCCAAATAGTCCCTCGCATTGTTCGTCTTTCTTTTCCCGGCTACTCAAACCATCGCATGCTGACAACAAATACCACACAATCCGGAGCACACATCCTCATGTTGACTCAATGCTTATGTCACCATAAAGTTATGCATTGGCGGCTTAACGGGATGTTGAAATCACTCCATCACTGTCCGTCCCCTGTAAATCCCTGCATTAGACGACATCCCCATTTTTTTTAATGTATTGATTTTTGTCGGTCTGTTTGTTTGGGGTGAGGTCACAGCTCTTTGTGTGTGTGTTTATTATTTTGTCTTATCAGTTCATCCATTCATTCACCCCCCGTCATCTCCATGGTCCTTGTGTTTGTTTTCTGATCCCTCCTCAGAGATTCATCCATCCGTCTGAGCACCCTGTTCTCTCCATCCCCTTCGTAGGAATGATTATAATTGTGGCTGTGGTCTGGTGCTGGTTGTCGGAGCTGGCGTCCCAGAGAGCAAGGTATGGGAGGAGCTTATCTCTACCTGATGCATTGTTTTGTTTTGCTGATCTGGAAATGGCAGACTTCCTCAACAGAAGCGTCTGCGTCTCCAGTGGTCCAGTGAATCGCCAGATACTTTGCAGAAAATTATTATTCATCTTCTAGCGCTAAATAAACTAGCTAACTATTTTGATAAATACATTCCAAAAAGAGTAAGGGCATAAAAGTGCTAAAAAAGAGGAGGATACATAAGTAATAAATTAAAAAACTAAATAAAAACATGCTATTTTGATTATAAAACCACACTGATTGACTTTTTTTATGATGCACTGAAAATCTTACAGAAATAAAATGGACTCCTGCAAATTAGGTTTATTTGCTAAATAAAAAAATCTAGCAGCTGTTTGTGATGAACTAATAAAACACAATTATCAATTTGTATAAATTGCTCAATACAATAATACAATAATAATAATAATATAACAGCTGGTTTCTCCAAATTCAACACAAATGGCAATGATAAGAAATATTGCAGTTTCAAAATAATTTCAACCCCCTCATGACCAGCATCTTTAGTACTTAGTACTGTTTCTGTTGCAGAAAATTATTATTCATCTTCTAGTGCGAAATAAACTAGCTAACTATTTCGATAATACATTCAAAAAACAGTAAGGACATAAAAGTACAGAGCTGATTCATAGCTAGACACCAGCGTCTAGCAGCAATCTTCCCATTCTTCATGGAAAAAGGTCTCCGTTTCATTAATATTCTTGGCTTTGCCTGCTGCAGCTGCCTTTTTCAAATCTCACCAGAGGTTTTCAAGACAACTCAAGACAGCTATGATTGCCCCTCTGTTATCGTTCTTTTTTATTTTATTTTATAAATCCCTCTTAGACTTTGAGACATGCCAGTGATCATTGAGGCTCAAGCTTCAGCTTCATCACAGACTCCATGGCATGTTCCACCCAGGATTCCTTCACATGGTGCAGGCTTCCAGTCCCAGCGAAAGCCACCATGCTTCTCTGTATGCAGAGAACTCTTTTCAGGCTATACTTTATTTTTAGTCATTTAGACAAATACAAGCCATTCAAAGGCCTGAAACGTGCCTATTGTGATTTATTGGTCCAGAGACTCTAAAACATCCTTGGCTTATTTTTTTTACTTGTGAGCAAGTTTTTATACTTTCTTATGCATCTGTGTCAGTTGTGGAGTACATCTTGGAGGTACGACATGGAGCTCTTTAGTGTTTTGTCTTACTGAGGAAGCTGAAACCTCAGTGGCGGCTGCCATCAAACCTTGCTGCAGATTTTTTGCAGTCAGTCGAGGGGTTCTCACCATTTCCCTCGTTAGGAAACTGATGGCAACCATTGATAGCTTCCTTTTTCTTCCACATCCAGGTGGTGTAGATTCAAATTCTTTATTTTCAACAGACACAAAAGAAAAGGAGCATGTATGGACGTTACTTTAAACCAGCAAACCTTACTTCCAACTGCATCTGAAGAATGATTCAAGGCTTTGTATTCTTTTCCTTGCTTTTGCAAGGCAAAATCTTTATTAATAAAATATTATTAATATTAGTTCAAATAAACTATTTAAAATATATTTTTTGTTGCAAGCGCACAATAACGTCTGAATACTGACAAACGAACCTAATTTGCAGTGTTGGTTGAATAATTTTAAGTGATCCTATATTTATAGAATTTAACAACTTTTACTGCTTATTGAAGGATTTTGTGGTCAGGATTTGCTCACCATGTGTGAAACAGTCTAAGATCGAAGGATCTTCAACAAATAAAATGTCAGGGCTTATATTAGTTTTACGATGTAAACGTTTTGGTCAACGTGACAGGAAGGGTGGGCAGTTTGACAATTTAGACCTGAAATCCCTCTAAATTGCAAAATGCTTATACTGGTATTAAATCAAGTTTAAAGGTTTTTAATTGTCTTATTTCTATCTATTTTACTGCTGTATGATGCAATACAACCTTTTATTGCATTCAGTTTGAGTGCCTTCCTCTGTGAGGAACATCTGTATTGTCTCCAGTTACAAACATGAACTCATAAACATTTATTTTGTTTTTATATCACTTGGTAGGATGACTTGCTATCAGGTTCGTCTAATAAATTGTGCATAAATCTGGGTTTCTTTCTGTACCAAAGCTCTTGAGACATCTCTCCTAGTGTCCCATGTAAACAGTTTAAAACAAATGCGTATAGTTTTTCAATAAAAGGTGCATTTAAAGGTTTTTCCGTGATTCAGTTTCCAATCAGTCAGAATGTAAATGTGACGTCTTCTTCTGAACTGAGACGCAGTAAATGTCATCAAAGACTGATAGAATGCACTGTTAAATGCCAACCTTTTAAGTAAACACTGGCATTCACTGTTGCCGTGTTCTATACAATTGTGTAAATAGGTTAAATAAAGGGCTTGTCTACAAATGATACATGTCTTCAGTGGGAGGGATTACTTTCCCAGTAAAGTGTTTTACAGCTTTAAGAAAGACAAAAAAGCTGTGTCCCTCTCAAAGGAAAAAATAAAACTCAAAAAGCCATATGGCATTGTTTTAAGATACACTTTCTGGCAAAAACAAGTTATATACTCAGGTTTGAGCAGACAGATTTAAATGCAATCTGGCCCCCATATAGACCACCCATTAGGGTGTTAATGATTTGACAGTGTCAGGGTCTTAAGATAAGAAAGTTAAGATTCCTTTATCGTCCCACAATGGTAAAATTCAAATGTGACAGTGACAAAATCACAGAAATGTCTAAGGTCCTTAGACATTTTTAAGGTAGTAAGGGAGAACAGGACTGGCGGGTTCATGGAGTCACTAGTCCTGTTCTTCCTTATTGTCCTTCATGTTGAGTGGGCTGGGGTAATTTCACTATATGACCATCCAGCCATTTGTAAACTCAAAATATGACCTATATGACTATTCTGACTGTTATAAACCAAATACCCCAAATCCTGAGCTACTCCTTAAATATCGTGGTAAAACCCATGTTTACAATTCCAGTGAGAAGGTAATATACATTTCTAGAGGAGGTGAAGGCTTTACTTTCTGGGCTTTTATGATGCATTTGGACCGCTCGTTTTCCACGGTGGAATTATGATGAAAACAAATTTTTTAATAAATTGCAGAAACTTGATTTTAGTTAATCGGTTAGAATTTGAATTTTCTCTAATTTACATAGGATCAAAATCATATATGCAGGCTCAGATAAACAGTCATATTCAAAGGAAACACATTATATAGATAAGCACAGAGACTGATGATGTTTCAAAACCAATTATGACTTTTTTCCCCACCTCCAGCTAAAAAAAAAACACAACATTTAAGATCAGAATACTGCAGCAGACCAATAAAAAAGCTACATTTTTCATGCAGAAATGGGGGCTTGCTGACAAGCATGTTCAATATCTGCTTAAAGGAATTTTTTTCAAAAGGTGATTTTAATGTGACAAACAGGCCTCTTAGAAATGCATATTCTAATTTATTGAATATGACTATAAACACTACATACATTCCCCCAAAAATGTGTCTACTTGTCCCTTAGAGACTTGACCACAAACCTTTTGTAGCCATCAACAAAGTTTGTAAAGTGGTAGATTAATTTAAACTGATTTGTTTCCTGCCATGGACCTGCTTTTGAGGCACAGTTCATAAACTCTCAGTCGGGTTAAGATCGAGGTATTAGGAGGGGCATCCCAGACGCCATTTCTTTACTCATGAACCATGTGATTGCTGTCCTATTGGAATACGTCATTGCATCCAATTTTCCATTCGACCCTCAGAAGAAAGGCATTTGATTAGCTGATTGAGATGTTCAAGAACAAACCTGGAACCACCATTCACAGTCTGCAGGCGCAGACTGAGAGGGCAAGGACTAAGTAAGCAGCCCATGCTCAAAAATCAACCCTATTCAATGTTACTTTAATTTACAGCTGCGGATGAGGACGAGTCAGAAGTTTTATTAAATTAAGCAATTCGTTGTCAGACAAATTAACCTCTTTAAAGACAAGAGGAGAGGTCAAGGTGCTTTAAAACCAGATAACGCTGTATCAACTGGCAGCATCAGGATGTGGGTCGGTTCTGCCGAGAGTGTTTCTGGTATGTTACACAAGACGGGTGCAAAAATGAAGGATCAGGGCTGTGTCCAAAGCGTTTTAGCTACCTCTCAACTCATCTGGTAGCCAGCTGACACCTGGTTGTTCCAACAGGACAGTGATCAAATCTGGGTTTGGGGCGGCTAAAGCAGGCTAACATGAAGCTAGTGGAATGGCCCTGACCTCGACCATTGAAAATGTACGGACTTGGCTTAAAAGCTGGGCCTGTGCCAGGAAACAATATACCCAGCCAGAATTATGCTGAAGATTGTTGAGCGCTACAAAATGCATGCCGTTTGCCAGGAGAAAACGAACAGCTCATGCATACATCAGTCAAAGCCCAAAATTTAAATTCTGTTCACACAGATCATCTGTGTTTGTGAATAATACTTTTTTTTTTTTTTACTGGGATGGGGGTAAATTGAAAGCTTCTACAAATTTCCTAACACTCCTCTCTCTGTCTTTCCCCTCAGGGGAGTGAGGTAGGTTGGAACTCCATTGTGGCTCTCTCTGCAACCACAGCGTTGCTCTTAGCAATGGCTGGCTTGTTGAGAGCTCTCGTCCGGTGTTGATTGGATGGGACGGACGTCCGCTTCGGACCAGCCTGCGTTCTCCTACCCCCTCCCACCCGCCACATAAACAGACTGAACTGGAATAGTTTAAATGTAAGACACCTGACAAGAGTGTCATAGAAAACCGATGGGAAGTTTGTTCTCCAGCGAGACGGTACTACATGAAAACTCAGACTGACGCTCTCAGTCTGAGCGCTGCGACGAGGAGCTGCCCTGCAGCCCGGATGAGGAGTAATTTGTTGAATAGATGTACGGTAGTGTTGTGTCAGTCCTCTCTGAATATGATCTTCTTCACTTTTAACATGTGACGAAACTAAGCTCTTGTTTGCTATTGTTCCCTAATTAGGATGTAATTAATTTGTAAAAGTGATTAATTAGGTTTTTTTTGTTTGTTTGTCCTTGTATTGCTCTTCGGTATTTCTGATAATAATGAAAATAATTCTTGACTTGTAAATCTTTAAAAGGTGAGCTGACGTCCAGTCAGTTCCCAGCAAATGTCTTATTCTGCCCCCTTTATTTATAAATCACTTATTTTACTGTAAAAGTCCTACAGGGATCCTCTGGTGGATGAAGTCGGCTCATCTTCACCTATAACTAATGGACATGTGACAGTTCAAACGCGGTCCTTTTTCTTGAGCTCTCTGCTTTATACACCTGCAGTGAGATTCTCTGAAGTCTTTATCTTTTATGAAACATTTCAGTGGCTTTCCGAAGACGCTCTGAAATGGTAATTGGTCTCAGTGACCAAGGATGTGATCAAAAAGTTAATTTATTTCAGCAATTTCATTCAAAATTGGAACCCCATAAATTATAGAGATCTATGAAGTAAAGAGTGATTTTATTTGAAACATTTATTCATGTTAATTTTGACGAGCTGTAAGCTATAATTGTCAACTTTGTGAGCATAATATGATATTATGATTTATTCTATCAGGATTTGTTGGCTGAATGTTTGGGAAAGCTCTTCAATTTGATAAAGATACAGTTGGAAAAAAAATAAGTGTAGAAGGCAAGTATGTTTTAATTTGAGCATCTATTAGAAACAGAGTAGGAATGTGATTTGTGTCTGAAGCTTGTAGATAAGGAAATCATACAACTTATATAAACGTCATGTACTGTTGACCTCTGTATGTATCAAAGGACATTGTTTACATAATGTGAAATGTTCTTTTTTTTTGTGACAATCTTTTGAAACTCAGAAAGCATGCTAGAAAACATATGGAAGCACAATACAATATTTATGTTGGTTACGTGGATTTGGTTTCTTTGTATTTTCTGTAAATAGACGCGACATGCAGTACTTTGGGAGAGAGTTCTTTCTTAAATCCATTTGTACTAGCTTTGTAGAAAGTATTTTAAAGAGCATTGTATATTTGATAGCCAAACTCTAAACTCTGTAAATGTTTATTTATTGTGAGGTTAGTCAGAGGACCACTTACCAGACCTCTTTGCTCGAACCCTACGGTAGCCATCGCATGCATTTAGCCGACCCAGAGCAACTCCTTGTTTTGGTCACTTTTTGAATTGCATATATGCTTTCTGAACCATTTACCTTTAAAGAGAATCTTAATGAGCATCATCTGCCTTCATGGAGATTTTTATAAAATAAGACATGTGCCACAGGACTGCAAATGCCACTACTTGATCCCCCTGTAACACGAACTGACGTCCTATTAAACACTGCATTATGTTTAGCGCCTTGCAAAAGTAATCATTCACCCTGAATGTTTCCACATTTTGTCACTTTACTAGCCACAAACTGCATTTTATTTCTTTAGGATTTTATGCAACAGAGCACCACAAAGTACTGCATAAAGTGGAAGGAAAAGGCGCCATTCTAAGACTTTAATATAGTTTGATCTAAACTATTTTCTTGCACCTCAAGCTGGATGTGTTGGGTCGTTGTCCAGTGGAAAGGTGAAACCTCCACCACAGCCTCTCTAGCATAAATATTCTGTATGTGGCTCCATCCATTGTCCCCTCCAGCTTCTCTGTTTTTGTTCAGACCATATTTCAAAGTGGGGATGATATATTCAGGTTGATTTGCAGTGTTAGTTATCTGCCACACATCGGGTTTGGCATGTAGGCCAAAAGTTTCATATTAGTTGTCATATTCTTTTAACACTTTTTATAGGGCCCCAATTGGCCCTCCAAATTTCCCCACCGTGGGGCTATACAGGTATTTCTATTTTATTCTAATCTATTAAACATCTCCACAATGTTATCCTCATCCTGTCCACTGTGTTCTTTGGTCTTCATGATGCTGTGGATTTTACATCCTAAATAAAGTCCTTCTGAAGTGGTTATTTTGCTCTGGATTTTATTTAAGGGCATCAGAGTAAAACGGGCTGTGAGAACACATCCACGCCACATTGCCTTTTTTATTTGTAAGATCATTAGAAAAGTACGTGTCCTTTTTCTTCCACTTCATAATCATGTAGAAACTTTATGTTGGTCTTGTCTAATCCTAATAAAATATCTTAAAGTCTGTAGATGTTACATAACAAAACGTGGAAAAAGTTCAATCGGTACAAAATACTTACAGATGCAAGGCACTTTAGGACATTGTCTTTATTTCTGAGTTTATTATTAGCATCGTTTGCAAAGCCTCTGTGTTGCACAGTGTTTCGAAGCTTGCTGCTTTTACATATTTATTGCATTGTTTGCTTTCAATATAGTCGTGGCTATTTTGTTACCTGGAGGTCTATTTTGCACTGCGAATGAGTTGAGAAAAATAAATATATCCAACCCACATGATGTGTGAGGGGCCTTCTTTTCCTGGGTAGTTGACCTCACCGTCCATCATGGTCACAAGGTTTTACGTCTCTGGGAGTCCCATTCATGAAAAACATTCAGCTGGAGTAGGAACTGTCTCTGCAAGGCGTCACGTTACGCAGGGTTGTACGGATATTAATAACCTTCCCTCCACAGACGTGACATGATCTCACAGCCGCAGTTTCAATGCAGATGTCAGGAACTGGCGTGTCAACGTTGCTGATGGGGCCTCCAAACGACGCTCGTTACGGCGCTGCACACAGCTCATGGTTTGCTGAGATTAGGGAAATCTAATTACCAAAAGTGCCCGGGAAGAGCAGCTTTGTGTAAAAAGCTAGCCTAGGTTTAAAGTAAATTAGTTTCCCAAGTCTGCAAAACCTCCCTTAGGATTCTGAATCAGGTTTCTTTTTTATTCTGTGTCAGAGTTACAGCTAAAGGATTAAAAACGGTCCTAATGGGCTAATCAAATAGCCCATGGAACTGGGTCTATCTGTGCAGCGAATTCACCCTAAATCCCTTTTTAAATAATTAATATAGTCAACTGACAGGCAAACAGGGAAAAAGTTAATTAAGAAAGGTGCAAGGCATTATAGGGAAAAAGCCACAGGCAAACTTTAGAGATAAAATGTCAACAAACCAGATCAACAGATGGAGCTCAGTGATTTATTTATCTATTTTGCTTTATTTTCATCACTCAATTGTCAATAAACTGGATCATGGATGAGCGGAGCTTTAGCTTAGACTGTGGAACGATATAATTTTTTTTTGATCCTCTGGCTCAAACATAAGAGCTAGAAACACACAGAGAAGCATTTTGTGCACACAAAAGAAGTGAAGTCTTGCAATTTTGTATTTATGTATATATGAAAAATGAAAGAAAATAAATTCTGACACAATGTAATTTTCTTCTGATTTTAAAAATTAAATAGGAATGCCTTGAGGGGCACACGGAGGCATTAACTGAGATAATGACACAAAAATGGAAATAATGTTTACTCTCTTGAAGGCATACAGTCCCATGTCTAAAAACACAATACTTCAAATAAAGGTATTTCATAACATTTCTCAACATGTCCCCCAGCATGATACGGCCACCAACGTGTTTCACTTTAGGAATGATGTTTTCAGGATAATGTGCGTTATTTTTCAGTAACAAAAATCACAGATTTGATCTCATCTGATTAGACCCCTTTGTTCCTGCGTTTCCTGTTTAACTACATAGCTTTTGGAAAACTGCGAACCAGGCTTCTTATGGCGTTCTTTTTGCTACTCTTTGACAAAGGATTGAACACCATAAACTTTGATGTGTCCTTCGGTGGGAAAATTCCCAT
This sequence comes from Fundulus heteroclitus, assembly GCF_011125445.2. NCBI lineage: Eukaryota > Metazoa > Chordata > Actinopteri > Cyprinodontiformes > Fundulidae > Fundulus > Fundulus heteroclitus. The sequence continues at coordinate 11,897,048 of NC_046362.1, forward strand.
TGTACAGTGGCAATATCAATTGGCAAATAAAAGCACACAGATTCACACGATAATTTAAAATAATAATAATGTAAAAATATTGTTTGCCCTTGTCAAGGTCTTCAGTCACATCCATATAAATGCAGACGGTGAAAAACCACAGTGCTGGGTTTATTGTACCTCAGGGCAACATTCGGCACAATTGATCGCTCCATTATGTTACAGAGCCTACAAAACTGGGTTTGGTCTTTCTGATGCAGCACTCGACTGGTTTCAATCCCACTTAAAGAGCAGATATGTTTTTGTGTCAGTAGGTAACATTACATCAGAGACCACAGAAACATGTGGGGTTCCCTAAGGGTCCATCCTGGGTCCCCTCCTATTCAATATCTACATCCTCCCTCTAGCTCAGATCATGAAAAACAACAACATCAGCTACCATAACTATGCAGACGACACACAGCTCTACATCACCATGTCACCAGGTGACTATGAAGCGCTGAAGAAAAATGCTTGGGAGAAATTAATGCATGGATGTGCCAAAAAATTCTTTAATTGAATAAAACAAAACTAAAGTAATAATTTTTGGACCAATAGAGGAGAAATCAACAATTACCGCACAGCTTCAGTTGCTTCAGGTAGAAACCCCTGATCAGGCCCGAAATCAGGGAGCAGTGATAGATTAAGACTAAGAAAGTAGAGCACATCACCCCTGTTCTAAAGTCCTTACACTGGCTTCCTGTACCTCAGAGAATAGACTTTAAAATACTTCTGTTAGTCTATAAATCCCTAAATGGCTTAGCACCTAAATACATCAGACTTGTTATCAGAGTATCAACCATTCAGACCACTCAGGTCTTCTGGCTCCAGCCTACTCTGCAGACCCAGAACCAGAACCAAACACAGAGAAGCAGCATTTAGTTTTTATTCTCCACTTATTTGGAACAAACTCCCAGAAAACTGTAAAAGTGCTGAAACCCTGAGTTCCATTAAATCAAGTTTAAAAACCGATTTGCTTAGAGTTGCCCTTGAAGGTTAATCTCCAACTTGTCTTATATCTTGACCTGCTGCTACACCGTTCCACTGCAATGTGCTTTCCTCTGTAATATTTTTATTTCATTTTTCTGTTCATGTACATCACTTTGAACTGTCTTGTTACTGAAATGTGCAATACAAATAAACATGCCTTGCCTTACTCTAAACAAGAACACAAATTGGTAAAACTATACCGTTAAGAGAATAGTAGGACATTTAAATCAGAACATAAAGATTCACATTGTAATAAAATGTTTGTACAAGATTTGTGAAGTGTACGACTAATTGTGTTCTGTTAAAGGCTTTCCCCACCTGAGCTACGAATCCCTGCCTCTCCTCCAGAGTTACCGTTTGTCTGTTTTGCTGTTTATCAATAACATGCTCTTTGCCCAGCCTGTCAGTTAAGCACAATGTGAGGAAAACATGTTTTTCGTATAGTGCTTTGGGCTGTATATTCTGTCTCATGGTTGTATTGTTTTTGTTTATTTATTATAAAAGGGAGATTTGATTTGTCTCTTTCTTGTAAATGTGAACATGTTTTGTGATTTTTCTAAGTAGATTTTTAAGGTTTTCCACTTTGAATGCTTTTCTTTGACTGTGTATTCCTTCCAGGCCACGGTGGATAGCATACTTTTATTTGTTAAGTGGTTCTTATCAGTGCAGGATATTCTGGCGCCTGCTTCAGGTCCTACTTTAAGCGCAGGGGCTGCATCAATGACTGAAAGTGAGGAGATGAGCACCGTGTCTAGAAGCAAACCCACTTTGAGAAGGATGACACCTTGATATCCGACGAGCCCTCAGAGAAGCTCTGACTCACTTTAAGTGACTACATAATCTGTCTTTAGATCAGTTAGCTACTTTACAATGAACGTGATGTAGGCTGGGAGTTAAAAAGAAAACTAAAACCAGTTAAGAAATCTTCTCAAAGCGTTTTGCCCGTAATGCATCCTATGACCTTTCAGGAAACATACCTGGGGTCCCCCCGCTGCGACCACCCTCCTCAGAATGCTTTCTGCATGTGTCACAGTTATTCTTACCTCCCACTTATTTATCAGAGCTGGAGTTGGCAGCTGGTGTCTACCAGTGCTGAGTCACAACACCGTGACAATCCCAGAAGCCTGCTGCAAACACAGCACTTACCCACTCCTCAAGATATTTCTTTTCTATAAACTTATGTACTGCCATGTCATCCTGCTGTCACTGAGCAGATCTGGAGATGACACTTTCATTTGCTGGAAATTCAACAAAACCGACTTTTTACACTGCAGAAGCAGTTTTTACCATAAAAAATTTATTTATTTTGGCCAAAAGATTTTTTTTTTCATGTACTTAAAACAAACATGTAATGTGACTTGCAAAGGTATTCATACCCCTAGATTTATGGTTTGCGTGTTGTTACACTACAACCGAAATCTTTACTTTGGATTAATGTGATGGACCAACACAAAGTAGCGGTTACGGTGAAGGATATATCTGTTGTCTACGTTTGCTTATCCATGTAGGGTGGCAGGAGGAGGCTGGTTTTTAGAGCTTAGCAGGCAAGACACAGGATAGACCCGGACAGGACACCGGTCCGTCCCAGAGAGACAGGACTAAATTATTAAAAAATGTATAGTAGGGCTGGACGATATAGAAAAAAAAGCATATTAATAAAATAGAAATCACATTGATCGATATTGATAATTATCAAAAAAATTTAAAATATACATTTTAAGAGCAGCCCTGGCCATTTTATGATGTATCTTAATGACCTATTTTTAAATAAATGGATTAAAACACAACGCTTTATTCAACCAATGTTTTACAAAAACTGTAAGTGTTAAAAAAGACAAAAAAACAACACGTGCTCTCTGAACTCTCTGAAGGCTGATGGAGCTTTTCATGGGTTTGTGATTGGTTGGGAGGATGCAATGACTGTAGTATTAACCTACATGATAGAATGCACTGTTCTTTTATTGAACTTTTTATTGACCCCTGTTATTTATATTGAACCATAGATTTATCGATCGATATATATCGTTATTGAATTATTGTCCAGCCCTAATGTTTAAGTTAAAAGTGTGGCATGCATCCGTATAGGGCCTCCCTGGTTCAATACCTTGTAAAAACACCTTTTGTTGCAGTCACAGCTGCAATTGTTTTCTCTCTAAGAGCTTCAAACACATCTAGAGCCAGAATGCTTTATCTATTTTTCTTTACAGATTGCATTTAGGTCTCTGCTTTGACTGGGCCATTCAAACACATACATATGCGTTTATCTAGTGTTACTAAAACAGATCTGTATGCTTACAGATTTCCCCTGTCTTATACCAGTTGAATATTTCAGATATAACTTTTTTATATATATCAGACAGAGATAGCCTGAGTAAATATGAATTTTTTTTGATTATTGATTTCTCCTATTAAGGGAAAACATATATCCTAATCAATCTGACCCTATGTATAAAACTGCTTGCCTCTAATGACTGGTTGTGTTAGCTTCTGCGTCAGTTTCTGACACAAAGAACCAAAATTCAGTCTTTTACTGTGAAGGAATATTAACTCACTATTCTTTGCGAATATTTTTTTAAAATTCAGACACATTTTTTGGGTTTAACCATGAGGGGTCTCGTTTAAGTTCATGCCACAACATCTCAACTTCAACCAGGCCAATCGGAAAAGCTTTGTTTTTGAGCGATCCCGTGGAGGATTTGTTTCAGATCATTGCCTTTCTGCATAAACCAAGTAGGTTTAAGCATGAACGGAAGTCTGCAGTGCTTTAGATCTTTTTTCTGGCTTCTCTTGTGACTCCCTTGATACATCATACATCTTGGAGCAACCTAAGCCGCAGTTCCACCGACCCCACTCGGTTTGTGTTTCGACCAGTCCATAATGTCTGGGAAAGGGAAACACCTCCTGGGGGGTTAGACTCAAGACTGATGTCAATGCTTTTCTTCCTCATTTGATATTTTATCCTACTTCAATTTTCACATAGGGCCAGGACGGTTTGGATCATGTTTTCATCCCCATAACAAATAAAATTATAATTTAAAAACTGCCTTTTTGTAGTCCCTCAGGATATGTATGTCTAATAGTAGAAGTGTTTGATGATTAAAGAGTGACAAATAAGCTAAAACAGAAGGAATCTATAAGGTTTCTGCTTGTATGTCTAGGATTGGCGTCCTGCAGGCAGGTGAACCTGTGCCCCACTCTCAAGTCTTTTACAGGCCCAAACTGGTTTTCTCCTATTTTTCAGCTCCATTTACATCCCCGCTGACTCTTACCAGGTTGCATGGCCTTGCGAAAGAAAAGGATCCCCACAGCATGATGCAGGCACTACCATGTTTCACTGAAGGCGTGATGTGTTCAGAAGAAGCTTAATTTTGTGCAGGGCCACCAACCTCAGCTTCACGTCTCCCCTCTGACCAGAGCACCTTCTGCTATAAATGTCAGATTTATGGAGCGTGCAGTTGACTCTCACTGACAAAATGTAAAAAAAAAAAAAAAAAAAAAGACTTCAATGGCCTTGAGTCCTTCTGCAGAGCTCTTTAACTATTGAAAGTGCACAAACCTGAATCTGCCCGTCCAACTAGGGTGTTATTTTTTAAATATAGACCAAAATATAATCTCATAAGCCTCTGTGGGCATGCTGACCTTTGCTTGTCTACACTGAAAAGCATCTCTCACTGTGCTGGCAGATAGCTGTCAAACACAGATACGTTCAGTCACTTCACGTAATGACCTCATCCTGTAAAAAAATCTCTATCTTTTCATCCCTGCAGTAGGATTTGAATGTGCAAAATCTTAGGGGGCAAAGAAAAATAAAACTGTAACGCGACAACCCCGTGGCCCCCCCCCAGGGTCTCACTACTGCTTCTTTTCTTAGTCCGGTTGTTCATCCGCTCGGACCCGCTCGCACCATGACACACATCCACAACAATCGGTCAGTCCCAGCCCACATCCCCCCCTCTCATGCGCCCCTCCCGCGCAGTCGCCCAAATTGGAGCTCCTAAAAATAAGGTGGATGCCACAACTGTTGCGCTGCTCGGGGTCTGACCAATCACGGCCCCGTGCTCCGCGAAAGCCGAGCCCGACTCCCGTTTTCCTCATGGATTAACAAATAGACCATGATCGCAGACGCTGGGTGACGCGGCCCGGGGCCCCTTTATAAACCCGTCTCCTTCCTCCTCTCTGCACGCAAGTTAAACACGCTCAGTCCGCTGCTCCAGCTCACCTGCCTCTGGTTTTTTTAATTTATACTCGAAGGAAAGCTCATCAAGAAGTTACCAGTCAAAGCCTCCTCTGATATAAATTATTGGATCGTTTTAATCCATCACTGCCTTTGACAGAAGAGGTCTTCTTCGCGTCTGCGTCCGAATTATCTCCGGGAAAAAAAAAAAAAAAACAATCCAAGACTGAACTTTCCCTTCGCTCTTTCCCAACGACCCGCTAAAAGTTTTGCAGCGCACTTCCAACACACGGGTGTCAAAAAGAAAGAAAGAAAAGTGGACGCGGAGAGGGCCATCATGATGAGCAACAACTACGGCGAGGAGCAGCTGCCTCCGCAGTACTACCAGGCCACGGACTTTGGGGACGAGGAGGACGACGAGATGCCAGCCACCGAGAAGGACCTGGCCGAGGACGCGCCGTGGAAGAAGATCCAGCAGAACACCTTCACCAGGTGGTGCAACGAGCACCTGAAGTGCGTCAACAAGACCATCACCGACCTGCAGCGGGACTTCAGCGACGGCCTGAAGCTCATCTCGCTGCTGGAGGTGCTGAGTCAGAAGAAGATGTACAGAAAGCACCACGCCAGGCCCAACTTCCGTCAGATGAAGCTGGAAAACGTGTCTGTGGCGCTGGAGTTCCTGGACAGGGAGCACATCAAGCTGGTCTCAATAGGTGAGCTAGTGCCGCTGGGTTGAAGAAGCAAAGTGATGTTGATTTATCGCCTGAACACGCACAGATAATGAGGAGCGTCAGGCATATATATATAGATCCATCTTTCACTGCAGGAGAAGCTGCAAGTCTTTAGGGCTGTGCCTCTACTAGATTTTTCAGTCCAATCAAAAGAAGAAACCTGATTTCTAAGTATTGCCAAAAGCGATCCACTGTTTTTTTTATATTATTCTATTTTAGTATTAGTATGCTTCCATCTAAACCGTTCCTTCTCAAAAATTTTGAAACAAGTACCGCCTGAGCAAACTCAGTTTTCCCAGTACCACCGTTATTATGCAACATGGCTCGGACTTTTTCAGGTCTCATTAAAGGGTGCGGTTAAATTATGTGTCCAATTTATAACTTAAAGGTTTATAGCAGTAGACTTTCCAGAAAGGTACCCAGAAGTCAATAAGGTTTGAGGTTCATCACCAATCCTGAACCGATAAATCCAATATGGCCGCCATGCACTTAAAAATTTGGTAAAATAGATGTCTTTGATGTACATTTCTATGGTGATTTGCATCTGATTCTGCAAAACTCTCTTTAGAAAAGACTTTGCTAAAAAATACAACATGCAGGGAAATACATTGTTATTGCAATTAGCCTGCTCACTGAGCATGTCAAGTAACACATCCCACTGCTTAGCACCTGGTTTGACGTAGATACCAAATCCAAGTTTGGACCCCACAGATAAACAGAACACAGCCAAAGTGCCACCAGCAATTGTTCCTGGTTCGGTGTCATTCACTACATCACAGTTACTACGCTCATATTTACCTTACTAATAATTAAGGCCGTAACTTCTTCTGAACACCACCCAGCTCATCCAGGGGAAGTTGTAAAACATTAGCTCATATTTTGTGTTTAATATCATTGCACCACTCCACTCAGTTTTGAGGATGGATCTTTATCCAGCTCCACCCATCTTCCCATCAGCTCTAGGCTGCTTCCCTGTCCCTGTTGAATAAAAATAACCCCACAGCACTGTTGCCAACATTTTACCTTCTGCAATGAAATTTACGGAGCAATTTGCTGTTTTAGTCGACAGAGAGCCCGTCAAAGTGGTCACAGTAGGTCAGCATTCGCTAGCCTGTTATTTGACCTGAAGAACGCTAAATGAAAAAGCGAAAATACATATATTTTTTTAAGCATTTATAATCCCACTGCTATTTTATTAGTCCAGGTGTGAGGCAGCTGACACGTGGCCTTCAGAGGCCTCTGTGTCGGCTGTGTTGAGTCGGGGTCAGCAGCTTATTGGAAAGCTACGGCCGAAGGTGCCGCCAAGGTCACGGGTTGGACCGGGTCCCTCTCCCGGTGGCTGATCTGCCAGCTTTCAGCTAACTCCTGCTGCTGCGGTGTGCTGAGCTATGGGCTGGAAATGTATAAGGGCTGTGCTAATGAGAATGCCACAGTTAATACACAGATGGGCATGAGTCTCACACACACAGACACACATTTTCACAGACACAGCTGTGTCTGGCAGGTCGGTGGGGTGGGGGTGGGTAGCGCAGCTCAGGGGCGGAGGAGTCTTGTTTTGGCCGTTCTAAGGCCATCAGCTGCTCTTGTGCCGGACGGATTAATTCAGGTGGGATTTTGGGATCAGGCTGTCATACAGATATCGAAGGTTGTATCAGCTTGCCATGGATTTGTATTATTTTTCACACCCGACGGAATCACAAAAGCATGACTTGAATAGGGTGAGCAGAACGAGCAATACGCCATTCAGTCGGGCTCATTTTTATCTTGATTGGCTCTGATCAGGAATCGGCAGATCAAATTCTGAAAAAGAAAAATCAGATTTTTCAATAAATGAATTAACACTAAGATCTCCTGCTGTTGTTGGTCGATTAGCGCATTAGCCCGCAGCATGTGCTTTCATGCACATTTTGAGTTTAATTAAAATCAGACAGGCTTAGACGCTTTGCTTCATAGATGAGGTTAAACGTGTGGTTGACACGTTTTCTTTTTTAAAGCCAAAACTAACACTTTTATCAACTAACCTGCAGGGCTTATTTTTCTATTTTATGTGTTACAGGCCTTGGAAACAAAAATGAAAAGAACGTTAGGTAAATTGGAAATTTTCGTCTGAAAAGCGCTGACTTTCTGATGAAGAGCAGCAGTATTTAGACTATGAAGAGTATTATTTTTTTGGTTTTAGTGTCTAACGATGCTGCCGCATTTCAGTGAAATTCCTGGCAGGGTTGAGGTTTTGGCCGTCAGGCTGTGAAGGGACCCCCCCCCCCCCCGCCCCCCCTTCCCTCTGGTGTGGCCAAATCCAATTTGGAGTGCGGCTCCTGGTAACGGGAGAGCATAGGTCACAATCACAGATTATACCTGAAAGGCTGCACATCATGGCTCATGAGTCTCACACTTACTATGCAGCTGGGCGCGGACATCCCTGCCGTCCGGCCTCGTTAGCTCGCCCTGGGTCAGACTGCCTTGGCGGAAAAAGGGTGCGATCATCACTTTACGTCCCGATACGTTAGAGTAGGAGAAGGCGGGCCCTCTGAAAACACAGTCTGAGCCTTTTTACCGGCGGGGGACGCCGAAGAGAATCACCGTTTGCACATGTGTCACTGTGTGTAACTGGATATGTTTTGATGGATTCCTCTTTGACCACACGGCCACCCTTAAAGCCGGACCGACGTTGCGCCACCTGCCTCTGCCGGTCAAGCAGACACACATCAAACACCGCCGTCCGATTGGGCTCGCTCGTCTACAGAAAGGTTAAAGCAGCGCTAGTCGGCAAAAAGGAAAACCTCTGTAGTTCCCAACTCCTCAGAGGTTGTGTTTGGCTTCCATTGTTGAATATCAGCCTCTGAGTCGATCTTAACCAGCTTGTTTGACAAACTACCCCCCTCTCTCAGAAGTTTAGGAAAAGAGCTGCATGCAAACTGTCAGAGGGCTCTAATCTGCACCTATTTGATTTATCACTCTCTGGCGCAGCAACTTTAGGGAGGTAATTGAAATCCAAGTGGCATTTATGCAGAGAGGGGATTCGTTTCTCCACACATCCTCAGCTGTCACAGAGTGGACCATTGTGACTGCATGACAAACTGTCAGAGGGTCTTCGGCCAGACAGCTGTCTTGGAGAAAAAGGGACCCAAGGGGTGGGTGGGGTGAGGGGTGCATGCGACGAGTGTTACATTCTTTACTCCTCTGCAGCCAGTCATCATTTTTCTCTTAAAATAGCCTGGCCGTCTCGGAAAGACTTGCAGGGAAAATACGTTTGGATAAAACGCAAATAAAATTACCAGGCTGTTGCAGTAAACACTTTAAAAATGTTTCTGACATCTGAACGTTTTTGCACGTTTCGACCACCCATTGTCTCTGTTGCTCTGACTACAGACAGTAAAGCCATTGTGGATGGGAATCTGAAGCTGATCCTGGGTCTCATATGGACGCTCATCCTCCACTACTCCATCTCCATGCCCATGTGGGACGACGAGGACGACGAGGAGACCAAGAAGCTGACGCCCAAGCAGCGCCTGTTGGGCTGGATTCAGAACAAGGTGCCGCAGCTGCCCATCAACAACTTCAACCGCGACTGGCGAGACGGGAAAGCCCTCGGAGCCCTGGTGGACAACTGCGCCCCCGGTAAGGAGCTCACAGCGGCTCACGATGGCTTCAAATGCTGAGTCAGGGTATGTGCGGCGCAGTTGTCTTTGTCTCCTTTAAAACCCCGGTTTGGGATCTCCCCGGTCTCCTTAAAAACAGGCATTCACTGATATTAAATATCGTCATCATAGAAACTGTTTTTAATTTCATTACGTTGAAAGGTTTTTGATTGTGTCTGACAGCGTTCCTGCCAGCTGTCCCAGAACATCTAAACCATCCCACTTCCAATGTTGCAAACCCCGAGGCTCAAGCCTGGCTTTAGTGTTTATAACCGTGGAGCTGCACAACACCCCCAAATTTGGGCACCATTCCTCCTCTTCCATTGATGGGAGGGGAGAGGGAGGGAGGTGGGGGGGTGTGCTTGGCTGCAACAAAATGCAGAGTAATCTGTCATAGGGACTTGCCTAAGCCTCAGACCCAGTGGCCACAAGGACGCTGAGCTGATCCCCAGCCAGCCCAGGCTTTTGCCTCCAACAACGAATGTCAGAGAGTAGGTCCTCCGTCAGGTTTGCCTCACTGAGAGAAAAGTGGGGGAGTGAGGAGTGGGGGAGTGAGGAGTGTGGAACACGGTGTTTGATTGTGTTTATGTGAGCCATTGATCTGAGGAGACGCATCTTTTAAACACTGTGCTGCTACAATGACCATACAAGGTGCTTTTTGTCTCATCTGCTGTTTAGCAACAGCAGATGAGACAGTAGCTGAGAAAGAGGCTGGGTTCCTACACGGTCTGCAACAGTCTGGAGCACTGTGGGAAAAAAAAAATATTTTCCAGGTCTGGATAAGTGTACAAAAAAATAATATCATACAAAAAATATTTTCTCTTCCTGTAGTTAGTTGCTAGACTATTATCGAAAAAATTGTAGCAATCCATCCATCCATCCTTCCTTCTTTCCTTCCTGGAACCCCGTGAGAAACACAGAAGTTCTCATTGAACTCAAAGTTTTAACATTGATGAGACCGCGGCATTCTTGTGGTGCGCTGACACGGGTCTCCTGAGTGAGTGACCACTCCATCGCCTGCACTAATCCAATTTAGGCATTAGCAGCCCAGAGAATGCGAGGCTCAGCCGCGGCGAGCGTGCTGCTGTGGCTGTCGAAGCTGCCTCTTGTGAATGCTCGATAGAGACGTCCGCTGTCACACATGCAGAATCGGTTGAAGCAGAGCAGCGTGGGTAAGGTCAGGCGGTCTTGCAGTTAGAGGCACTGCAGAGATAGCACTGACAGGCTAAGTGGTCTTTTTATAGCCGCCGCCGTCCAGCTCTGCCCTGCGTTGGAGCGGTGCACGCGTTTTCTAATTGGCCTCTCTGCGTTCCTGCTAGGTCTGTGTCCCGACTGGGCAGAATGGGACCCAAACAAGCCCGTGCAGAATGCAAAGGAAGCCATGCAACAGGCGGATGACTGGCTGGGCGTGCCTCAGGTAAGATCCTCCGCGACGCCAGGCACGGAGTGCTGCTCGTAGCTCGGCCGGGCGAACCCGGTCTTATTAAAGAACAGCCAGCAGAAGCAAGAATGTTTGTTTTGCTCTCCTAAAGTCAAGAATGAAATCACAGAATAAGCACAAAGTCAACCCAAAGCAGCCAATAGTTGCAAATACAAACCCCAGTGAGACAACGTTTGATTAGAAAAAGAAATAAGTTAAGAAAAGAATTATGTTTGAGGCTAGTGTTTTCCCAGGATATCATACTGGAGGATGAAATGAAATATTTATTACCCAGCTCACCCTTTTTTTTTTTTCATTTCCATCTTGTTTTTTTGTACCTCTCAGTAGGCGACTGTGTTTTATTCGGTAGAACTTATGAACTTGTTGTGAGATTTCTCAACAGGCACGCAAGCCTGCACCTAAAACATGTACATTTGTAAGTAATCCCCAGAGTGACAATGTGCAACACGCGGGTTGTTTACTTGTTTTTCTAAGGGACGTTGTTATCTATTCTCCACGAGTATTTGCGTTTGTCAGATAGTCAGGGGTGTAATGTCACAGCTCTGCAGACCTTGGGGTGGGGGTGGAATCCAGTGTGGTGTTCTCAGGATCAAATCCCCCATGGTGGCTTAACCTTGTTGTCCTAAGGTTAAATATAACCATTGTGAAGCGTGGCTTTGTGCCACACTGGGATACACAGACAAACAAGTGCCTTAAGAGAGAGAGAGAGAGAGAGAGAGAGAGAGAGAGAGAGAGAGAGAGAGAGAGAGAGAGAGAGAGAGAGCAAGAAGTCAGAGGTGGAGAGAATAAATTGGTTTAATCCTTAAATCCAATTCTATTATGCAGAAAGAGTAATCCACACCCTTGTTGAAAATGATATACAGTTAATTTAAGAATCAGTTTTAATTTGCTTCTTTTTTACCAAAGCATGTCTTCCCCCAGAGCTATATTGGGCAGTTTGAACGGCTAACCCCTGCAACACGTTTTGGGTTTCAGGTGATCGCCCCTGAGGAAATTGTGGACCCAGATGTGGACGAGCACTCGGTGATGACGTACCTGTCTCAGTTCCCCAAGGCCAAACTGAAACCCGGCGCTCCTCTTAAACCCAAACAGCTTTTCCCAGACAAGGTTAAAGCCTATGGACCAGGTAGGTCACCTAGACTTTAAAACCATCGCAATGGATACGAAAGCAGTCATGGTGGGCACCTGGTCCAGTTATATGCCATATATGTTTTAATGCATATGCAGTGTCTTTCAAAGTGTTCACATCCCTTGAATTTTTTTTAAATATTTTGACTTGTTACAGCCAGAAACTCCAATGCATTTTAAACACAAATTGGAAAAGCGTGGCATATATTTATATTTATCCCCCCCTGACCACTACTACTATAAATCGTCTTTCTATAATCACACGTTGCTGCAGTTCCAGCTGTTTTGGGACATGTCTCTACCAGCCTTGTACATCCACAGACTGAAACCTTTCCCCCATTTCTCTTTCTTTGCAGAATAGTTCAAGCTCACTCTGATATTATTGAAATTGTTTTCTGCTCACATCAATTTCCAAGTATTGCCACAGATTCCCAATTGGATTTAGGATCGTTGTGCTGATTGAAGCTGAACCCCAGTCTCAGCTCATCTACAGCCTCCAACCACTTTTCTTTTTATTCAGCTTCACCCATCTTTCCATTAACTCCGACCAGCTTCTTTGTCCCAAAGGCCGATCCTGCCATTTCTGTTTTACGCCCAGTTGATTGCGTGTTCAGAGTGATGTGCAGCGTTGGTTTTCATGCCACACACAGACATCTGTATGCAGGCCCAGAAATGAAACTTTGGTCTCATCTGATCATCTTCTGACAATAAATCACGTACATATGTTTTCCCTTCCTGATTTTTTTTTAAAAAAAGTTAAAGGGGTACACTGTAAATACTTCTGCACCATACCAAGTTTTTGGAAAAAAATATTTTACCTGAGCCTGACTACAGATTCTTGTGCCCGTGCACAAAATCACTCCATCATCTTCATGTGTTTGTTTGAGAATCATGCATTACTGTTCTCTGTTTCTGATAGGCTGCATCACCCAAAACCCCATTATGCAAACCATCACCCAGCATCTCTCTTCCTGTTACGTTACAGGTATCGAGCCTCATGGCAACAAAGTCCTGCAACCAGCTGTGTTCACTGTGGAAACTCTGGAGGCCGGCAGTGGGGAAGTCCTGGTGTTTGTCGAGGATCCAGAGGGGCACAAAGAGGAGGCAAGTCATAAATCTTAACATTCAGCTGACTCTTCAAATTCCCGCAAAGTGTAGCATCTTTTCCTCTGATTTAATTCTGCCTGTCTTCGGCTTTTTATTCTCCAGGCTAAAGTTAAGCCCAACAAGAATAAAAATGGAACTTACACTGTCAGCTACCTTCCAAAAGTGGAGGGCGTCCACAAGGTAAGAACTTATTAACTTTAGGTACATCGCTTGAACTAATTTACTTGTAATATTTGACCATATTTTTTAGACAATAAAACCCACAAAAGGCCAAAAAATAACACTCTGGTTATATCATCATTAAAACAACAATATCCTTATAATCATAATCAGCAGCATAATATTAAAATTATAATTTCAATACCCATTTAATACAGACATGTCAGACTGCCAATGTTTAGTGCATGCAAAATAAATCTGAAGGAGAAAAAAAAGTCAGACATTAGAGATAAACCGAGAATTATCATTATTTTTTCTCTTTTTTATTCTTGCATGATTAAAATGTAAAAGTAACGAGGGTCAGGCAATGACAATACGTGTCGTGGGATACACTGTATGTCTTTATGTCATACTTTCAACACAAGTTGCCGAACAGGAAATGAAATAAAAGACAAATGTGCTTCAGGAAAACACTGTTAGAACAATGACTAAATGCTCTTTTAAGCATCATTAATAACATCCTGTCGAGGAGAAATTTTTAGCCATGTGGGAAACCTGCTCAATAATTTAGCGCCCCTAATTCTTATCCTGCCAGAGGTTGATAAATGTTTTTCGGGAAACAGGCCTTGGATCAGGAATATTCCCTTCGTTGGTTTGTGTCTTTTAGGCCACACCATTTCAGACGTGTCTGACGTTCGCCATCCCTTCTTCTTCCACTTTAGGTGAAGGTGTTGTTTGCAGGCCAGGACATCGACAAGAGCCCCTACTCTGTGAATGTAGCAAAAGCGATGGGCGACCCGAGCAAAGTGCACGCCAGGGGCCCGGGTCTGGATGCTACGGGCAACGTGGCCCACAAACCAACCTACTTTGACATCTACACAGCAGGTGATCATCATAAAACACTTGGTCACCAGAACCATTGGTGGACAAAACCGTCCTTTGTTTGGTGCTGACCCTGTACGTCTCTGCAACACTCAGGCGCCGGTAATGGTGACGTCAGCGTGGTCATCGTTGACCCGCAGGGCAAAAAGGACACCGTGGAGCTCATCCTGGAAAATAAGGGCGACAGCGTTTTCCGCTGCACCTATCGGCCCGTGCTGGAGGGGCCTCACACCATCCACGTGCTGTTTGCAGGCCAGGAGATCCCCAAGAGCCCCTTCAATGTCAACATAGCGGAGGGTGAGCCATCTGCCCGTGTTGCAAATAACCGTATAGACGAATCCCTCTTCCTGACGGGATGCTGGAGTCAGGACGATCTGTCTGTCACCATGTGCCGTCATCTTTGTGCCCTGGAAACAGCCGGCCCTCTCTTTACAGTCCGTAACCCTCGCTGTTTGTCATTTCTAGCTCCGGCAGTTGCTCCTCAGTCAGTGCGCGCCCCTCCTGGAGCGAAGGGCGCCCCTCCCCCAAAACCTGGCCGTCCAAGTTAGTATACGTGTGATAGGAGGGGCTTGTCAAACCATCCCGGCGCCATGCCTCCTACGCCAGGCTCTGTGCTCTGTGCTTTCCTTAAGTCTAAGGGTGCCACCGTGTAACGCCTTTTGCTTGGTTCGCCTGTTCCTTCTCCTTGCTGCTTGGTGGTTCAGTCTGGTTCAGAAAGAGACCAGAGTCAGTGTCGTACCGGTAGTTTTTATAGAGTGTCCGAGTTTGCATCTCTGTGAGTCTCTGCGTTTCTCTGTTCTTTCCTTGTGTCGGTTTCTCTGCTTGTGCTGTTGACATGTTTGTTTTTCCATCATGTCTGAAGTTTGCCTCAGCCAGCACTCCTTCTCAAAGCCTGCCTTCGACATTTCCAAGTGACTGACTGAAATGTTGTCAGATGCTCCCCTCTCTGCACTGTAATGTGTCAGTTTATCCCTCAGCATTGTGTACTCGGTCTAGTGTGCTGTTCAATAGAAACAAAAAAAAAAAAAAAAGCATCATTGTTATTTTAAGGCTCTTGTCTGTCAGCGTTCAAGGATTCTCCGCTGAATTTCGCTTGGATACTAACATCACTGTCAAATGGCTGTCCCCGTTTTTTACCCCTGGAAATAATTGTCTCTCTCGCACTTCCTCCTTTCAGCCGTAAACCCCAACGCTTGCAGAGCTACTGGCAGAGGGCTCCAGCCTAAAGGCGTGAGAGTGAAGGAGGTGGCAGACTTCAAAGTTTTCACCAAAGGAGCTGGCAGCGGTGCGCTGAGCGTCTCTGTCAAAGGACCAAGTGAGTCACACAGGCTTCATTTATCTCCACCACCCTTCTTTTCTGTTCTTTTATTCATTGTCCTCTGTAGTTTGAGCTTGATGTCCGAGTGTTTTATTCACATCTGCATATCATAAATGAAGAGTCAAACTGTGCTGATCCTCTGTGTTTATCCCCAGCTGGAGCGGAGGAGCAAGTGAAAGTGCGAGATGCTGGGAATGGAGTGTATGAGTGTGAATATTACCCCCTGAGGCCTGGGAAATACACAGTGAGCATCTCCTGGGGAGGCCAGCCCATTGCACGCAGGTAGGATTCCTAGTATGGCCTGTGGCTGCGCTGTGCCACTGGACAGTACATTCAGACTGATGCCTGGTGACGTTGTTGTGTGCGTCACAGCCCCTTTGAAGTGGAGGTGGGAGAGGAAGCCGGTTTTCAGAAGGTGAGGGCCTGGGGCCCGGGGCTGAAGACTGGCATGGTGGGAAAATCCGCTGATTTTGTGGTTGAGGCCATCGGCACTGAAGTTGGAACTCTGGGTAAGACCTTTGGTGCTTCTGAGATGTGTGTGAAGCCTCTTTCAGAGTCTTATTGAAGTACTCCCAGCCTTCAAACTTTTTCACACCGTCGCTACAGCACACCTCAATATGTGTGGGGGAAAATATATATAGTTTCCTAGTTATGAACTAGACTCGAAATGTGTGGGATTTAGTCTCAGTATAAACCCAGCTGTTCTGTGAAAGCCTCAGAGATTGTTTAGTAGTGAAAAAACAGCATTGTGAAGTTGTTGATAAAGTTTGGGGTTGAAACGAGACAGAATGTGAAAAAGGCTTTTTACAGCCCTTGATTGCTAATTTTGCCCAGGCTTCTCCATCGAGGGCCCGTCACAGGCTAAAATCGAGTGCGACGATAAGGGCGATGGCTCGTGTGACGTGCGCTACTGGCCCACCGAGCCTGGCGACTACGCTGTCCACGTCATCTGCGACGACGAAGACATCAAGGACAGCCCCTTCATGGCCCACATCCTCCCCGCTGTTAACGATGTGTTCCCCGAGAAGGTAACTAGCAACTCCTTTCTATCAGAGACACATTTCAGGACCATCGGTTTGGTTCGTTTTCTAAAGAGCATCTCTGAAGGTAAAAGCCTATGGGCCAGGCTTGAAGCCCACTGGGGTCATTGTCAACAAACCCACTGAATTCACCATAGACGCCCGCATGGCCGGGAAGGGTCACCTGAAGATCTACGCACAGGTATGCGGTTGCACACGTTCGCAGAGGCTTCATCTTTTATTCACAGCGATGTGGCATTTATATTTCATGAGGCCTCACACAGCAGAAGTGACTGCAAGGGTTTTGTGTCTGACCAGGACGCTGAAGGCTGCACCATCAACATCAAGATCACCGACAGGGGAGACGGCACCTTCGTGTGTGCCTACACCCCAGTCAAACCCATTAAACACACTATCATTATCACCTGGGGGGAGGTCAATGTGCCCAACAGCCCCTTTAGGGTAAGATGCATGCACGGCCGTGGACGCGGCATGCAAAATCAAATGAATTCTAATGTTATGACACTTCACCAAATACAGATAAAGTAAGAGGACTGCAGTAGTTGCACTTCAGCTGGTCTGGGTCTGCTTTAAGCACACTATGAATTCATTAGGTGCTGGTTGGAGAGGGCTCTCATCCCGACAAAGTCAAGGTCTATGGGCCCGGAGTGGAGAAGACGGGGCTCAAAGCTAACGAGCCGACATACTTCACCGTGGACTGCAGCGAGGCCGGCCAAGGTGAGCGTGCACGAGTAGCTGATGCGAGCGGTTAGAAATACTCTCCTGGGGTTTTGATTGACTTAAAAATCTCCTCCAGACTGCGATGCTAAGGCAAGGAAAGGAGAATTTGTCACGCAGCAATGCGTTGTTACCTGAAATAAATAATTGCAACTAAAATAAAGCCTGAGGCAAGGTAGCGACTCCTTTCGCTTTTCTTCTTGTGAGTAAACTTTGTGAACGGGGCTCATTTGTATGCACCATTAGGAGACATAAGCATCGGCATCAAGTGCGCCCCGGGGGTGGTCGGACCCGCCGAGGCTGACATCGACTTTGACATCATCAAGAATGACAATGACACCTTCACTGTCAAATACATGCCTCCCGGTCCGGGCCGGTACACCATCATGGTGCTGTTTGCTGACCAGGTAGGAATGTTTATTTGTTGTTGACATGAATGAGAGCCGTCGTCCATCCATCACTTCATCCAAATGCTGTCATTCTGATCATTCTAATGCTTTTCTCAGGAAATTCCCACCAGCCCGTTCAAAGTCAAGGTGGACCCCTCCCATGACGCCGGCAAAGTGAGAGCGGAGGGTCCTGGGCTCAACAAGACAGGTGAGATCTTTCGGGGTCAGACTGGGATTTTCTGACATAATCCTGATTGACATAATCCAAATCCGATGGTTTGACGGGCAGCGCTGACAAAATGCTTGGTGATTCAGGTGTGGAAGTGGGCAATCCAACCCACTTCACCGTCTACACGAAGGGAGCTGGAAAGGCCAAGCCTGAGGTTCATTTTATAGCACCAGGCCCCGGAGAGGCGGTTCGTGACTTCGAGATCATTGATAATCACGATTACTCCTACACTGTCAAGTACACGGCTCTTCAGCAGGTACAGAGAGCCTCTGTTTGACGAGTACAATTATACGTAACTACGCCTCGTGTTAGTAAGTGTTCATTTGTCCCCTTTCAATCAGGGAAACATGACTATTTCTGTGACTCACGGTGGAGATCCCATCCCAAAAAGCCCCTTCCACATCACCGTGGCGCCAGCTTTGGATATTGGAAAAGTGAAAGTGGAAGGGTTAGAAACCAGTACGTAACATCTATATTACATGCTTTCACACACTCCATGTCAAGCAGTGGTAGTTCAGCATTTCTTTGCACTCTCACTTGCAGAAGTGGAGGTCGGGAGGGATCAGGAGTTCACAGTTAACACGAAGGGAGCAGGCGGCCAGGGCAACGTAGGAGTTAAGATGACTTCACCCACGGGCCGGCCCATCCCGTGCAAACTGGAGTCAGACAAAGCCAAAGGCACCCACAGTGTGAAGTACATTCCCCCAGAGGAGGGGCAGTACAAGGTCGATGTCACCTACGATGGGAACCCTGTGATGGGGAGCCCCTTTGGGGTGGAAGCCGTCATGCCGGCGGATCCTTCAAAGGTAAAAGTTTATTCTAACAGCATGCACGCTGCCATTCAAAAGTATTCACACCTCTTGAACTTCTTCCCACTTTGTGACGTTACTACCACCCTCTTCAGTGTGTTAGACTTCAACAAAATTGTGAAAAGTAATGGTTAATGACGTACGTTTACATACTTCGGCATGCATTTCAGAATCAAATTTATTGCCAAGTAGGTTTGCACTTACAAGTGCAAACCAAATTTGACTTGGTGTTGATGGTGCAGACAAAAAAAAAAAATATATATATATATATTTATATACAGATTACATTTGTATTCAGTCGCTTTTACTCTTATAACCCTTAATTAGGGGTCTTTATCTCCTGTCTTGGAGAGCCACAGAAGTAGCAGGACAATGGCTCTGGAGGAAAAGAGTTTGAGACCCATGTTCTAATAACTTCCAAGCCACCAACTGCTTTCAGAAACCACGTAATTTGTGAAAGCAATTTAATCTCAGCAGAAACACCGAAGTTATGTGAAACCAACTGCTGTGTTTTCATGCATCACATCACATTTGAATGCCTTTGCCGGCACTGCGTCCACATTTAATCCAAACTCTGAGCTCAGATTTTTATTTAGCTCCTCGCTTAGAAAGAACTGCCCTAAACTGATTTGTTTGTTACATTACAGGTGCGAGCCTTTGGCCCAGGCCTGCAGGGCGGCATTGTGGGTAAACCAGCTCCCTTCACCATTGACACAAAGGGAGCTGGTGCAGGGGGTCTCGGCCTTACAGTTGAGGGTCCCTGCGAGGCAAAAATCGAGTGCCAAGACAACGGCGACGGCACATGCTCGGTGTCGTATCTTCCCACCGAGGCCGGCGAGTACGCCATCAACATCCTGTTTGCTGAGCAGCACATCCCTGGCTCTCCCTTCAAAGCCGCGATCCGGCCGGCCGTCGATCCCAGCAAGGTGACGGCTAGTGGGCCGGGCCTGGAGAAGGCCAAGGCGGGGGAACCAGCCACCTTCACCGTGGACTGCACCAGAGCCGGTGACGCAGAGCTCACCATCGAGATTGTGTCTGAGACCGGCGTTAAGGCTGAGGTGCACATCCAGAAAACGTCAGAGGGGACCTTCTCCGTCACGTACATCCCATCCTTCCACGGCACGCACACCATCACCATCAAGTATGGCGGGCACGCTATTCCCTACTTCCCAAAGGTGTTGCAGGTGGAACCCTCTGTGGACACCAGCGGCGTTCACGTTTATGGGCCTGGAGTGGAGCCAAGAGGTAATATTAGCTTTGTTATTCCAATGAAATCTACCTCACAGAGCGAATAATGGCCGTGGAATTACCCCTGCTTTGTGTCTAAATCAATATGAGTGCGAACGCATGATGACTTAGTGTTACTGAGCCCATTTGATGCTTGGCGGCGAATCACCATATAGACCTTTTGTGTTTTAAGGGGTCCTCAGGGAAGTCACAACCCACTTCATTGTGGACGCGCGTGCCCTCAACAAGGCTGGCGGCAGCCGCGTGAAGGTTCGCGTCATTAACCCCTCCGGCGCCAACACGGACACCTACATTACTGACAAGGGAGACGGCACTTACAGAGTGGAGTACACGGCCTTTGAGGACGGTAAGAGCAGAGCGAAGACGCCAATTATCAATAAAAGGCTCTAACTGTGTTGAGTTAAACACATGTGTCAAGTTATTATATAACGCAGAGGATTCTTTTAGTGAGACAGGAAAACATTCACACAGGTCGAGAGGAAAACCACTAAGAGGTGCTTGTTTTAGGACCGTTTGGAGAGAAAAAAAAAAAGACGGAGCAAGCGAGGAAGGGGTATAAATATGGAATGATTCAGTCTAGCAATGATGTGAGGGCCAGAGA
Source organism: Fundulus heteroclitus (assembly GCF_011125445.2). Taxonomy (NCBI): domain Eukaryota; kingdom Metazoa; phylum Chordata; class Actinopteri; order Cyprinodontiformes; family Fundulidae; genus Fundulus; species Fundulus heteroclitus. Next base: position 11,917,667 of record NC_046362.1, read on the forward strand.
TCAGGCAGACAGGCTCTGATTTATAAATAGTGTGCTGTGGAACAGAAGCTCTTAACAGGTATGTGTGCTGAGGCTGCCTGCGCACAGGGAATGACAGGGAGAATATTAATAGAGACCTATAACACAAAGCAAAGAGATCACAGAGCACCTCTCGTTTCGCCAGACATCCTCTAATACTGTAACAGTGTGGCTGGGAAGCTGCCATATGGGCCCACAGAGAGCGCTCTGTCAGAAAAATGTTGTAACAGAATAACGAATAGGAAACAGATGCAACGTCTTGTATGTTCACCCGAGCGTCCGCACTCCAGATAGTGTCTTTTATAAATAAACAGATGTTGATCTCCTTATAAGGGACTGTTCGCTGGCCTATAATTAACAGCGAGAGCGCAACAGCTCAAAATTTCTGCCCGTCACCAGACCGTTGTTCAGATTTCTGTGCTTGCGCACAGGTATGCATCTGATTGAGGTCCTGTACGATGCCGCGCCTGTTCCTAAGAGCCCCTTCAGAGTGTTCGTGGTGGAAGGATGCGATCCGACCCGCGTGCGTGCGTTTGGACCAGGCCTGGAGGGAGGAATAACCAACAGGCCTAACTGTTTCACAGTGGAAACCAGGTAAGGTTTAATCACACAGAGGGGAAATAATACTAAAAAGCAACAACCGAAACATCATGCCGTTTCTCTGGGATCTATAATGTATTACTCTAAGAAATTGTTAAATATGCAATTTTTAATATATAACAGCACAGAATAGATAAAACATTGAAAATATTCGCCTCAGAAAGCCTGTAATCAAACATCTCCTTCTTCTCAGCAGCAAGTCGAGGGCATCTGACAAAAAAGCAATAGAAAGTATATCAGGGAAGGACTGACAGAAAGTTTTATTGTTTTGTATGGTGCCTGTGCACCTTTTGAAGGCAGACCTAAGTAATTTCCCATATGGCCCATATCAAAAACCACCACAGCACTTGACAGTTCTGAAAGTCCTCAAAGGAGGCATGAAGAGTCTCTCCGGCAATGTTCAGATCCCCATTCCTGCAGCGGCCATTAATCAGAACCTGCACAGAGGGTGGGACCACGCTATCCTACACAGGGATGCAACAAGCATAGGTGTTTCATCTGTTGCTTCCTTAGTGGATCCAGAAAGTCTGGATTTAGTGAGGAAACCGGGCGGTGTGATCCAGGAATCGAGGAATAAACACGCTGGCTTCTCTCTCTTAGGGGTGCAGGTACGGGAGGCCTGGGTCTGACGATCGAGGGAGCCTCAGAAGCCAAAATATCCTGCAAAGACAACAAAGACGGCAGCTGCAGCGTGGAGTACGTCCCCTTCACTCCTGGAGATTATGATGTAAATATCAACTACGGAGGCCAACCCATCCCCGGCAGTCCGTTCCGCGTGCCGGTGAAGGACCCGGTGGACCCGACCAAGGTGAAATGTTCCGGTCCAGGTCTGGGTGCCGGAGTGAGGGCCCACGTTCCTCAGACTTTCACAGTAGACTCTACCCAGGCTGGCCAGGCCCCACTGGACGTCAAACTCTATGGACCAACAGGTAAAAAATAGGATAAGCATAAAAATCTTTAAAAGCCATAGGTCAGAATTGTTGTGAAGTTGTGGTAAAAGGTCAATAGCAGGAAATATCTTACCTACACAAGATAAATCTTGCGGGTCCTTATTTGGTTCAAATCCAGATTAGGTGGTTTTGGAGGCTAAAGCTATTATGTCGTTTAATAGGGAGCCAAACAAAGGTGGACTTGGACAATTTCTATCTATAAAATGTTGCAGCAGTTTGCGTAATGAACCTTTTCTCATGTTAACAGTATCGGGTGCTCCAAAAATTATCTTCCCTGTAAAATACTTACTGATAACTGATCATGTGAAGCATTTCCAACCTGACTGACTACGTAACAGAAAAGTAAGGCAGTATTAATACAAAAAAAGATAGCATTCACTTAAATTGCTTTTAATATCCTTGGTTTTTACACCGCTTGATTTTTCTGTCCAATAATTACTCTGATAGAAGCATTTTAGACGTCCTGGTCTCGGTGCCTGTTTCCCAGGGGAAGCTCATCTCTTACCTTCATTTACGATGTGATGAATCAATCAGGGTTTATTCGCTGAGAACTTTTCATACGTTCCAATGAAATAAAGACATTTTTAGAGTTTTTATAGACATTCGTGCAAGAAACAAGCACACCAAAAAAAACCACTAAAGTAGCTAAGTAAGAATTATGAGGTGCCTACAGTTTGACGTCATGTAAAATCTCACCATAATCATGAGTGAGTAAACACTAGAGGCAGATATAAACAATATAAAACATGTTACATTGCTGGAAATCTAAATTTACAAAATAATGTGCTTTAACCAGAAAATAAATACCAATAAGTAATAAAAAAAACTTTTAGTTCATGATGAAAACAAAAAATGGGCCACAAAACTAGTCTAAAATAGAATACATATTAATTAATTTACTATTTAATTGTTATTATAATGGCTAGAAGATCAACAAAAAATGTGATAAAAAACAAGGAAAGATAAAATCACTTCATTAACTTATTAAACTGATAAAAATAAGCAGTGGCACCCTGCTTTGGTTTTGGCCCCTCTGAGCCGTTAGCTTCAGATCCTGAGACCAACTAATCTGGATTCCTGCTGAAAAGATATCTACTTCAGATGAGATACTCACTCCTCATGACCTTCCCTCACAACCTCACTGAAAAAAATTCTGAATTACTCCTTTAAAACCTTCTGCGCGCTGCTTGCTATGAGGAATTAAGCGTGCAATATTGCTAATGTGCTTACAGGCACCGTGGAGCCTGTAGGTGTGAAGAACAACGGTGACGGCACCCACACGGTTCACTACACCCCGGCGCAGGACGGTCCCTACACTGTCGCTGTTAAATATGCAGATCAGGAAGTCCCACACAGGTTCAGTATAAGATTAATGAGTTTATAAAAACAAAAAAAAAACACCCAACCAGGACGTATGTTCAGATACGTCTTAATTAAAGCCCTCCCTGCCTGCATTTAGGAGAAAGAACGTTTGCTTCAGCAATTTTTTCCGTCCCTATTCCTCTTTTGACTCAGACGCTCTATATTCTCTCCCTCCTTTAACAGCCCATTCAAGGTAATGTCTCAGCCTGGGCACGATGCCAGCAAGGTCCGCGCCAGTGGCCCTGGTCTAGACACCAAAGGAGTGTCTGCCAGCTTGCCTGTTGAGTTTACAATTGATGCCCGGGATGCTGGAGAGGGACTGCTCACTGTGCAGATTCTGGTGAGCTCGGCCGCCATGTGCGGTAATAATCTGAGCCATAAGCTTCTCTCTCTCTAACAAACCAGCATTTGCATGTTATTCACAGGACCCAGAGGGCAAGCCGAAGAACGCAACCATCCAAGACAACAGGGACGGCACCTACACTGTGTCCTACGTGCCTGATTCGACAGGCCCTTACACCATAACCATCAAGTACGGAGGAGATGAGATTCCCTACTCTCCGTATCGAATCCAGTCGCTGCCCACAGGGGATGCCAGCAAGTGTCGCCTCACAGGTAAGTAAAAGCTGTGACTGTCATTTTTCCTAACGAAGAAAATGATCGTCTTGCTTGTATTCATTTGCCCTTTTGACTTGCAGTTTCAATCGGAGGACACGGAGTTTGTGAGTCGCAGCTATCCTCCTTTCTTTTGTGCTAATTTACATCATATTGATTCTCGATGCAAAGTTTACCTTCCGTTGTCTGCCCCCCTGACAGCGAGCCTCCAGAGGCTGCAGACCTCGGAGGATACGGTGATCACGGTGGATGCCAAGGCGGCCGGAAAAGGCAAGGTGACCTGTAAGGTGCTGACGCCACAGGGGATGGAGTTGGACATGGATGTGGTGGAGAACCACGACGGTACCTTTGACATTTACTACACGGCCCCCGAACCTGGGAAGTATGTCATCACCATCCGCTTCGGAGGGGAGAACATCCCAAAGAGCCCCTTCCATGTGGTGGTGAGTACAGGATAATCAGATAGCTGCGACAGATGTGTGCGCTATGCGCTCCGGCATTAAAAATAAATGTTTGTTTTACTCTGCGTCGACAGGCCTCAAATGAGCCAGTGGTTCCCCGCGACCCTGTGGATCCTCTCTTTCGCCCCGTTAACTTCCTGGTTCCGTTCACGCCACAACAGGGAGAGATCAGGGGTGAGACAGACGAACAAGCTAACAAAACCTGCTAAATGTTTTCGTTTATCCAGGTCACTGATATCTAAACGCTTTATGACTTCAGGGGAGGTGCGCATGCCTTCTGGAAAGACCGCCCGTCCACACATCACCGACAACAAGGACGGCACCATCACGATCAAGTACCAGCCCACAGAGAGGGGCCTGCACGAGATGGACATAAAATACGACGCAAATCACATTCCGGGTCAGTTTTTTGTGGCCCTTTTGCCTTGGCTCTGCATTTTAAAGCCAATAAATGTCAGTCGGTTCAAATGTTTCTTTTCTCTCGCCCTCCACAGGAAGCCCCCTGCAGTTCTACGTGGATGCTGTGAACAGTGGAGTGGTGACCGCTTATGGTCCGGGCCTGAGTTACGGAATGGTCAACAGAGCTGCCACGTTCACCGTGGTCACCAAGAATGCAGGAGAAGGTGACAAAGAGGCATTTTCAAATCTCTCTTTAGGAAATGTTTACATGATAACGAGGCTTTTAAAGCTGTGAATAGTGAACGACTTGCTCTCTCTCTCTCTCTCTCTCCAACAGGCGGTCTGTCGCTTGCAGTTGAGGGTCCCTCTAAAGCCGAGATATCCTGCAAGGACAACAAAGACGGCACGTGCACCGTGTCCTACCTGCCCACAGCTCCGGGAGACTACAACATCATCGTGAAGTTTGACAATAAGCACATTCCTGGCAGCCCCTTTACGGCTAAGATCACCGGTGAGGAGACGAGCCACGTGTCCATGCAGACGGGCGTTTCTCCACCCCGAACGTAAACAGGTGCAAACCCGATTCAGGGGAAGAAAAGCGCTGAAGTGTCTGTGTTTATTATGTCAGGGGATGACGCCATAACCAGGACATCCCAGCTCAATGTCGGCACCTCAGCCGACGTGTCCCTGAAGATCGCAGAGACCGATTTGAGCTCGCTGACTGCCAGCATCAGAGCGCCATCAGGCAACGAGGAGCCCTGCCTGCTCAAAAGACTGCCCAACAGACACCTCGGTGAGATGGTTACTGCAAAAATCAAGTGATAAAAAGAGCAGAACAATTAGAAAGTATTCAGCTGATGATGGATTTATGTTTCGGGTGTAAAAGGCTGCAAAAGACTTTAGGCCTGGGGCATAGGCTCAGTTTCCAGCAAGACAGCATACAGCCAGAGCTATGCTTAAATAGTTTTAGATAAGTGATTATTACTGTGTGTTATTTTCACGTAAAACCCCAACACGAGAAAGCAATGTAACGTCTTTCCTGTCTTTTATACTCAGTTTTAATCTTTCTTCTCTTTGCTCGTTATTGCAACAACAGGCATCTCTTTCACCCCAAAGGAGGTTGGCGAACATGAGGTAAGCGTGAGGAAGAGCGGGATGCACGTGGCAAACAGCCCCTTCAAAATAATGGTCGGCCAGTCGGAGATCGGCGAGGCCAGCCGAGTGAAGGCCTTCGGGAAAGGGCTGGTGGAGGCGCACACTTTCGAGATGGCTGAATTTTTCGTGGACACGAGGAATGCAGGTGAGTTTTCCGGTGCCCCAGCTGTTGGGTAACTCGCGTCTAGACGAAAAAGCAGAAGTCTGACGATTCATTCTGTCGGCGCACAAGGTTACGGGGGTCTGGCGCTGTCCATTGAGGGTCCGAGCAAAGTGGATATAAACTGTGAAGACGTAGAGGACGGGACGTGCAGGGTCACCTACTGCCCAACGGAGCCTGGGAATTACATCGTGAACATCAAGTTTGCTGAAAAGCACATCCCAGGTTAGAATGAAGTCTAATTTGATTTATTTTTTTTTATATTTAATAGGGAAAAGGAAAGGACAAGAAGTGTAAACAGCAAAAAAAAGAGCCAAAAATGTATTACTGAAGGAAAAGCCCGATTCTTTTTGTTGTGCTGTTGTCTGATCAGAGTCAGTGTAAGAAATCTGGTTGTATTGTTAGTTACGTAATATATATTTTATGCTGAAAATAAGCGTAAACATAAGCAACAAATGGTGCTTTTATTTACTTGAGTAAGTTGCTTTTAGATGAAAAAATACCAAATAAATAAGTAAATAAAAATCAGTTTTTTTAAATGTGAAAACAAAAACCTTAATTTTTTCTACGTGTTTTCTGTAGGAAGCCCTTTCACAGTGAAGGTGACCGGAGAGGGAAGGATTAAGGAGAGCATTACCAGGAAGAGACAGGCTTCCTCTCTCGCCTCAGTGGGCAGCACTTGCGGCCTTAACCTCAAGATCCCAGGTGAGAACATCAGGCGGTCAGAAGCGGTTGGAGGGCGGCGGTCAACCGCGTTGGAGTAAATGAAGCGAAGGGCGCACACGCTTACACCTGTCTCCTCGCCGCTGCTCCCTGTCTGCAGGAAACTGGTTCCAGATGGTTTCCGCTCAGGAAAGGCTAACCAGGACGTTCACCCGCAGCAGCCACACGTACACCCGCACGGAGCGCACGGAGATCAGCAAGACCCGCGCGGGGGAGACCAAGAGGGAGGTGCGGGTGGAGGAGAGCACCCAGGTGGGAGGAGGGGGAAGCCCCTTCAGAGATGTGTTTGGAGACTTCCTGGGCAGAGAGAGCCTCAGCAGCTTTGCCGGCATCACCGCCAGACCCGAGCGTGAGTCAGACTTTAATTAAGCCCGACAGCCTTGTTGTGAAAATCTTGATTACATCTCACCCCGCTGCTCTGACCCGCAGCAGCCGAGAGCGGCTCCCAGGCGATGACGGCGCAGGTGACGAGCCCCAGCGGCAAAACGGTGGACGCAGACATCGTGGATGGAGGGAGCAGCACGTACAGCGTCCGCTTCATACCCCAGGAGATCGGCCCCCACACGGTGAACGTCAAGTACAGCGGGCAGCACGTGCCCGGCAGCCCCTTCCAGTTCACCGTGGGGCCCATGGGTGAAGGCGGGGCCCACAAGGTCCGTGCAGGAGGTCCGGGCCTCGAAAGAGGCGTGGCTGGAGCACCATGTAAGACAAACTGAGTTATTTAAATTAGAATGTGACTGAACACAGAGCGACATGATTTAAGTGTTTGTTTCTGTTAAATTTGTATGGATCTCCACTACTGAAACCCCAAAATTTACTTTATCAGGATATTAGAATATATACACAAGAATATATTCTCCAGTCATTGGAGAATAAGCTACAAAAGGGCTTTGCTAAATAACATGGCTGATCACAGAATGCCATATCTATGCATAGTGATGGAAAGTTGTAGCCTCGTGAGACCATCCTGATCTCGCGAGCTTTCAAGGTTTCACTCGCAGATCAGTCTGGCTACTCTCCGTTAAAGAAAATTTGGAGCCGTTCACCAAACGAACGTCCAATCAGCGTTGGCTTTGAGGCGGGTTGAGGTGTGACGCAACGAGAAACACAACAGTTCAGTCTAAAGAACATGGCGGCTTCAGCCGATGAAACTAGCGTTAGCGTGGCTATCGAGCAAGTTTTATCGGAATTACAGAGTATTTCTTTGCTGAGCTAACGAGCCTTTACCTGCAGCAGCAAGAGTAGCTTGGCTTGTGGTTGTGTTTTAGTCGTCGCTCGTAACAGAGAGACGAGGAATCTGATTGGTTTATTTGGCCCGTCTATCACCAACACAGGCCAATCAGCTAACCAGTATTTTCGCCCCTTCCCAAAATTACTTCAACGGAAGGTTTCCAGATGGATATGCGAAGCAAATCTATCTGGCGGCGTCAGGTTAGGAAAGTTGAGTGGAAGGATAAAAAACGCACAGGTCTCTTTTATTTGGTAATTGAGGTCCCAGAGTCTGGGGGAAGAGCGGAGAGGCACCCAATCCAAGATACTTTGGATCGGGTGTGAAGTTTCATTTTATTTCCCAAATGGGGCTTGGCACCTGGCCGTTTTACAAAAAAGTACCAAATCCTGGTCAAGTGGCCACTTGTGTTCACTGTGCTTGATTTGATAAAAGTTCATAAATAATCTAACGGCCATTTTCGAAAGGAAGATGAGCGACATCAGACCCAGTAATGGAGGCGAGCTGAAGGCCTCTGTTAAAGTCAAGTTAATGCCTCACTGCTGTGATAACCTGTATGAGATGCTGCAATGATGCAATATTTTAATCTTCTTTACTGCCCTTTTTATTCCAATTAACTTTTCACAAATATGCTTGGATGCAGAAGTCTGTAAAGAGTCAGCTACCATAGCAGTGACCCATTGTGGCTTATTCTCTCCTCTGTGAAGTAACAGGAAGGCTTTCTTGTTTTTTTTTTTTTTGTAATAAGAACATTTTCTGGGTCTCATTTGTTAACAGAACAAATGAGCCTTTATAACAGAAATAAACGCTTAAGATATGGACTTCTTTGTGTAATGAATGTATGCGAGTTGCATTTTTAGAGCTGAATTACTGAAATAAATTTTCGATAGTATTCTAATATTTTGAGACACGTTCGTGCCATTTAAGGATTGTTCAGGTGATTTCCTCTCTAACCTTTCCCTGTTCCACCCTCATTAGCTGAATTCAGCATCTGGACCCGCGAGGCAGGAGCTGGTGGCCTGTCCATCGCCGTGGAAGGCCCGAGCAAGGCTGAAATCTCCTTTGAGGACAGGAAAGACGGCTCCTGTGGCGTGTCGTACGTGGTGAAGGAGCCAGGTAAGAACTCCCGCGGAACGCTTTTCCTGTTTATTCTTGTCTCTTTACCAGTCGGCTCTCCTGCTGCTCCCCACTCCCCCTTCCCCCCCTCTCCCCCCCGCTTCCCTGCGGTTCACTTGATTGTGAAAGTAAATAACATGTCTGCTTCCCCAGGTGACTATGAGGTGTCAATCAAATTCAACAACGAGCACATCCCTGACAGCCCGTTCATCGTTCCAATCGCTACACTGTCAGACGAGGCCCGCAGGCTCACTGTGACAAGCCTTCAGGTGGGCGCGCACACACACACACACACACACACACACACACAGAGACACACACACACATATATTCTGTTAATAATAACAATCGGATTAATTATTTGCACAAAAGATATACACATATACAAAATGCAAGAGCTGAACCCCAGATGGGAAGTATGATTTGTGGTGGATATTTCTGTCTGATAGCACTTTGCCCTTGAAGTGTAACTGAATGCCAACGTTGGAGCCGTACGCATGACTGTAATACTGCGATGCTGGCCGGCGATGAAGGGCTGGATTAACTGTGCCTTGCTAATGTGGGGCAACACAAGCTGTGCTATGTGGGCTTTTGGTTAGTTTATGTGCGTTTCTCTTGGAGAGGCAGCAAAACAAGGAGTCTCGGACTAAGTTACCTGAGACAGCTTACGAGTTTACTGCCATCACTGAGGAGGTTTTGTGTCATTTGCGAGCACAAAGCTAAGAGTGTATGTTTTTAGTTAACTGGATGACACTTTAGAGCTGTTTTGTCCACTAGAAGCCAGCGGAAGTGCCTCTGAAGTGTTTTAAATATCACATTACCTGTGTCTGATCGGAGCTGTTTTCTGCTTGGGGGGCAACGCTTGGCAGTAAACTCTTAACTTTTTCTGCCTTGCATACCCAATAATTCAGTCTGAGCTATTTCAGAGCTGGTGACTCATACAGGTTGTGTCCCTCCAGGTGTGGGCGCATTCAGTCCCTATGAGAGGTTTACATACCGTTCTTATGGACACGTACCACATATTGATTTTGGATCTTCTCTTCCTGCCGAGATATCTGACCAGTCCTCTTACAATAAATGGTGGAGTTTGCTTAAATTGGTTGGTTTCTTGACTTATATTACATTTTCAGGCATAGCCCCAAGATTTTAAACAGGTTTGAGTTCTGGGCCACTTCAGAGTTTTTTTTTTTTTTTTATTCTTGTTAGCAGTTCTGAAACCTGGCATGACAGCATTTTTAGGACCATTGTCCTGTTGAAACTCCAGCTTTTATTTAAGTTATGCTGTTCAGGTATTGAAGAACTTTGAGGAAGTCCTCAATCTTTAAATAGAAAACCATCCAGTTTTATAACTACACAGATCCTGCAGGGGATGCTGCCACTGCAATGCTTGACAGCTGCTGCACTGTTCTTTGGCTTGAAAATCTCACCTTGACTCCTCATAACACATTTACCGGTATTGTGGCCAAACAGCTTATTTTTTGCCTCCAGAAGGCATACAGCGTGTCTATGTGAGCAGCTGCAGATTTCAGATATCCATTTTGGAGCAGAGGCTCTCTTTTTGGGTGGTACCTTGTCGATGTTAAACTGGTCTCACTTTGGACATCCCGTTCCTGCGGCTTTAGGCTTATTATTGGCTTGAGTCATGGTGGTTCCTGGGTAGTTCCTGAACATAATGAACAACTTTCCTTGATCCGGGAATGATTTGGGTCAGATGTCTGAAACTCAAATGCAGTTTGGCATCCCAACAGGACCAAGACCCTAAACACAAATCAAAAATAGCTCTGGGGGGCTTACATTAAGCTTCCTCAATGGCCATCCCAAAGCCCTGACCTTAAACCCACTGAAAATTAATGGACTATGATTAAAAGTGGGCTCCATGCCAGGAAAACAACCATTTTGGAATAAGCTCGCATGAGAATAGCAAACAAACTTCCTGCCAGAATTATTCCAGAAGCTTTGTTGATGGATTCAAAAAGTGTGTGATTTCTCTGCAGCTAGCTGGGCATCATTTATCCAAATATTTGTCTCTTTACATCTTTGAACTTGTATACATAACTTTAAAACTGTTTAAAACTTTAGAAAACCCACAATAAATTCAACTGCCTCATCATAACTATATATTTTGGCTGTGTTCACCTTGTTTTCCCACAGGAGAAGGACATAAAAGTAAATCAGGAGGCCTCCTTCATGGTGCAGCGCAACGGCGCCCGAGGCGTGGTTGATGCCAAAGTTCACACGCCTTCCGGATCATCTGAGGAGTGCTACGTCTCCGATCTCGACGGCGGTATGGAAAGAGCAGATGAGGCCAGACGATTTAATCTTAGTTAAAGGATGAGGAGCAATGGTTCAAATGATTTCCACTTTTTCTCGTAGACAAGAGTGCCATCCGCTTCATTCCACGCGAGAACGGCGTTCACTCTATAGACGTCAAATTCAATGGGTGCCACATTCCTGGAAGCCCCTTTAACGTGCGAGTGGGAGATCCGGGTCTGATTGCTGATCCTGGTATGGTCACTGCACACGGAGCCGGACTTCTGGGAGGAACCACAGGTAGATATCGCACGTGCCGCTCACATGCTATGGCGCTACGTTCAATGAATGAGCAGCTCTGGTAAGATCTGCGCCTCGTTTCTTCCAGGAGTGCCCTCGGAGTTCGTGGTCAACACCTGTAACGCCGGCTCAGGCGCTCTCTCCGTCAACATCGACGGCCCCTCCAAGGTGAAGATGGACTGCCGGGAGTGTCCAGAAGGCTACAGGATCACCTACACGCCGATGGCGCCGGGCAACTATCTTATCACCATCAAATACGGCGGGCCGCAGCACATAGTGGGCAGCCCCTTCAAAGCCAAAATCACAGGTCCGCTCCACAGTCATGTTCCCCATCTGATCTGTGGATGATGAGTGTCACACATACGAGACAAATGTTCTGCTGAAAGAAGTGTGGAGGTTGTGAAGAAAGAGTTATGTAAGAACGTGTTTGTGCTGCTATTGATAAAAGCGGCCAGTCTCCTCCACAATAGCAGTATATTCCCATCACTGGTTATTGTTTTTTTATAATGTGACTTAAAGGAATACCTTCACGATTCAAAGAATTCCCCAGGATTTATGAGACTTTACTTTATCCTCTAGTGGTATTACATTTTTTTTTGTGTTTGGGCTCAGGCCACGTTCTCTCACTTTTGTGTGGTACTGAACTAATCCCATGAGCAGCAGCTTCTGCTCTTTCCTCGTTTCTCTGTCAATACTGAGCGTGTTATGTAACGTCCAAGGCACGACAGTTTTAGATAAGGATTCTCTCTCTCTCCTCTCCTGCAGGCACAAGGCTGTCAGGGGGACACAGCCTCCACGAGACCTCCTCCGTCTTAGTAGAAACTGTCACGAAGACCTCCAAAGTCGGCGGTGCCTACAGCTCGTCTTCCTCCGCCACCTCAGCCAAACTGACATGTGACGCCAGCAAGGTGGTTTGTCGTGGAGCGGGGCTGTCCAAAGCTTTGGTCGGGCAGAAAAATAACTTCACCGTTGACTGCAGCAAAGCAGGTGAGAAGATAAATTTAGGACGCGTCAAAGAATTGTCAACACAGGACAGACAGAAGGGTTTTTCATCCGCTTGGATGCGTTTGCAGCGAATGGTCACTATGATCATTAAAGCTGCCATCCAGCGCGGGGGGTGGGTGGGGGTGGTGGGATTCTCACTAAAAACTGACAGTAAAAAGACATCTGAGTAAGAAAGTATTGATTTCCACAGCAAGGTTTCACAAAATCCATTTTTAAAGGGAGATTGTAAAGAAAAATAAAGATTCTTCTTCTTTGTGTGTATGTGACAAAGGTCGCGCTCATCCGTAAACGTTATGTTGAACGAGCAACGTTTGAAAGACTTCAACATTGTAATGGATTTTTATATCTAAAATGAGTTTGACTGATTTTAAAGAAAATCCAGGCTGGTAGCTTTAAATCTCCATCCTTTGTCTCTGTCCAGGTACCAACATGCTGATGGTGGGCGTGCATGGACCCCTAGCTCCGTGCGAGGAGGTTTATGTCAAGCATATGGGCAACAAGCTGTACAATGTCACCTATACCGTCAAGGACAAAGGCAGTTATACCGTCATCGTCAAATGGGGCGATGATAACGTCCCTGGGAGCCCCTACAAAGTGGCTGTGCCTTAAAAACTGCAAAACGCAACCATTCTTCCACCTCCACCTCTTTCTGATCATCTGCAAACAGCATTCAAGCTCCTTTAGTTCAGGCAGTTCATTCTGCAAAGCGCTCTACAAAAGTGAAACACAAGGAAAACCTTTGCTTGCATCTTTACTGATGCCTGATTATCAGTTGTGCCAAAGTTTTGTATTAACTTCAGAAAGTGAGTTATACACTAAAATGTTGCTATGCATCCACATTCGCAGTTAGAGTTGTTTAGACGGCTTGGGTGAAGCTTGTCGATTAAAATGTTTACTGTCTTTACTGTTTTAGTGTAAACAGATGACATAATACAAATGTTAAGATACGATCAACTTCTTGACAGGATTACAGTTTGATGTTGTGGTTTTTGTATGGTTTAAGAATGAAAGATTGATTTTTTTTGTTATTAACCTTTTTTTTGGTAAGTCTTTGAACACCTAATAAAGATTTAATTACTAACGTTCCTGACAAAAATGACTGCTGTTATTTGATCAAGCACATTGCAGGCTGACACTTATTATTAATTGTGGGGTTTTCATAGTTTATTCGGAAATTTGCACTTCACAAATTTAACAAAGGATAGCAAGACAAAAGGCATTTTTGAAAGAAAGCCATGAGAAGTGTTGTTTGCAAACATGGCTTACTGTGTTCACTTTTAAAGATTAATTTCCCAGCATGGCAAAATCCAACAAATACCTGTGGGAGATAATTAAAACATAATTAAAGATGCAAGAAGAACAGAAGCTTTATTAAACATTCAGACTTTGTTGCGTTTAACCTTTGGATATCCAAAACATTGGGTGGTGTAAAAGACGCTGTATATCTTGTTAAACATTACACCTATGGTGAAACATGGTGGCAGCATCATGCTGTTGGGATGCATCCTTTCCTCAGAAAGATAAAGTGAAAATCGAGCAAAATGAGCAGAGCCGGCAGGAAAACCCGTTAAAGGCTGGAAAATTCTTGACACTAGTGCAAAGGTTTACCTTGCAACAAAGAGCGACCCAAAGCATACAACCAAAGCAACTATGGAAATCACATTTATGTGTTAAAATGGCCTAGTCAAAGTTCCAACTAAATCTAGTCATAAGTCTTGGATGCTCTCCTTCCAGTCAGACTAAACTTGTGCTATTCTGCTAGGAGCAAATGACAAAAATGTTGAGATTAAAAGTGACTTCAGAGTAAATAAACATGGCTGACGAGGAAGAACGATGGCGATAGTTTGTGGACCAATTTTGACAGAGAAGAAAACCCATTACAAACGGAAAAGGCTTTGGTTAAAGGAGTGTCGCAAACGGGGGCCACTCTGTTTGCTGCACTATGAGGTGAGCTGTGTTTTTTTCTCCGGGTCCCTTCACCCCCCTTTTTGAATGGCAACACGTCACATTTAACAGGGTGCCGGGTCGTTTGTCCCCGGGTATCACCACATATGCAAGGATATCAGGCCTAGACAATCCAACATGTTGAATATCCCCGATTTAAAGGCATACTATGCAACATTTTTCAGTTAATTAATGTGTTCCATACCGTTTTGGATGATTAAATGAGTAATTTCAGGTTGAACAAAGGTTTTCTCGGCCGCCCTGGTGGTCTGTGGGGGAAATACCGTACTTGCAATTGCAAGAGCCCTCAGCCCGCACCCACAGGCTCAGAAGTCTCGTGCAAGACCGCGAGAGTCGGTCTTGCTTTACGGCGAGAACTCCATGTGTTTTTGCCCTGCCATTCACTATATGCACGCGCAAAAGCAACAACAAAGAACCGCGTGTTAACGTCAAATAAACATGCAAGCATGTCGATTTTTCTTCTTCTTATTATTATTATTCTTATTATTATTATTATTTATTTATTATTATTTTTTTTATGTTAGCGTGAGATTGGCGAGGCGGCCGCCTCCCCAAGATAGCGCTGCGGGAAACCCTGATGTTCATACCTTCACTGTGTTAGTCATTGTTTGTACTGCAGTTTTTTCGACTATCGTTGCGTTCGCCTGTCTGCTAAGCTCAAAACAACCGCGCCTGGCTTGACGGAGAAACCAGAACAGCTGAGCATCTTTACGACAGTGCACTTTTACTTTCGCCCTCTGGGGGGAGCCTAGCTGGAAAATCATCCCCGGTTGCATAGTATACCTTTAAGGTCAGAGCGGACCAGATCACTCTTAACACTAGTGATGGGTCCGGCAACACCGATGCGTCGGCGCATGTGTCGGTCTCATAGAGCGAAACCCGTGTCGATGTGTGTATTGCTACGGAAAAGTCACGTGACCGATACAGGAACTGTTTCGGTCACGTGACCAATACAGCACCTGTTTCGAACTGACTGACGCGCCAAACTGTTTCTGTTCCCTCTAAGCTGCACGCGTGTGCATTCGCGCACAGCAGCGCGCACAGCAGAGCTATGCTGCGCAGTAAAGAAAATCCAAGCTGAACTGTAAACAAAATAACGGTTAATAATGGTTAATTTTTAACTATTTTGCAACTCTGGTGTGATGGTGTTGTACCACAGTCTCGCTCTGTGAGCGCCAGGTGCTGATCGGAGTGCACCACTGATGGATGGATTCTGCAACGCCTTTTTGGTTGGGCGGGTTGCGCTGTGCGTCTTTGTTCTGAGCGCCGTTTCAGAAAAAAACGGCTGATCTACACTGAGTAGAAAGTTGCTACTCTGAGTAGTTTTTCCTCCCTTTGTCATACTCAGCATGTCCGATTTCAGAACAGATGATATCAGTCAGGTAACTAAACACAGCGCCCGATCAACCATTTGTAAAAAAAATAAAAAAGCCAGTCCACAAGCATCCTCCTTCACATTATTTATTGACGGGTATCTAAAAAAAAATCAAATATATGTTTAATTCAAATGAAAATATAAAATAATACAATGCAACATACAGTGATTTAAATTGTATTGTGTATACTTGGTCATCAAATCAGTGTCAGTTAACTCTGTCAACCAGGTTGCCTGTAGGGATTTTTAAGGTCCAGCAGGTGTCAGTATTCAGTGACACAGTATCGGCACAGTATCGGCACAGAGTTGTAATGTGTCGAAACGTTTCATGACGCCTCATCGACCCATCACTACTTAACACATATAGTCGGAGCATGTCGGAAGGGGAAGATCGGGGCAAAAATCTGGCTTATCCTGCTGAGTGAACCAGCTTTCGGTCTTTTTGAATTTTTTATTTAAAAATTTTGAAAACCACGTATAATTTTCTTTCCACTTCACAGGACTTTAACAAACCTCTGAGATGGTCACATAAGCTCTATTTATACTCAGATAGTATTAGACAAGTTCAATCATATTAGAAACTGTTGAAGGCACTTGCACCAGATTTTCATCATAGTAAAGAGGATTAAACGCAAATACACTCCACACTTTTCAGATTTTTTTGGTAAAAAATATACAGCGTGTCTTTTTCCTTTCCCAAAACACTTATGTGCCACTCTGTGTTGGTCTAAGACATGAGATTGTATTAACATACATTAAAGTTAACTAGACAGAGTGGGAAAAACGTGAAGGATTCGCACGCCTTTACGTTTTTCACATCCTTTTGCAAAGCGCTGCGTGTAGCTACAGTAGATTCTGCAGGTTCAACTCCCCACTCCGTATCAGTGACTGAATCTCCTGCAGCTCTTCATTTATCTTTAATTCGCCTCCACTACTGGATGTTGCATTATGAAAGAGAACCCACCAGGATACTCTCCTCCTCGTCCTCTGAGTTATGTATTCTGTACATGTCCAGATGCAATCACAAGATGGCAGCATAGTCAAGCTCACATCTGTATATAAGCCTAAACAAAAAATCTCTATTGTTCCCGGTGAAGATTAACTACACCACCGTCACCACAAGGGAGCCCGCAGATAGCAGAAAGCAGAGGCATCAGCTTCCATTGTGTGCGTAATTAATCCTGTTGGATCACAAACGAAACACAAGTGGTTTCTGTTGTGGCGCCCCTCGCGAGGGGGAAGGGTGAGGCACAAACCAACCAACAAGAAGAAGAAGAAGAAGAAGGAGCACTGTTCTTCTGTCTCCCTGTGATATCCCTCTATGACCCGTGTGCGTGTTTCTTGTGCCCAATGCATTGTTTTCAGGCCCGAGTCCCACAGTGAGTCAACCATGCAGCCCCCGCATGGTGACACACTCCATGGGCACAAGCAGCATTCTTCATAGAGAGGAGCCTATAATTAGGTGCTAATTTTCTCTGGTTACTCTCTGACACGATGCTGGAGGCCATGGAGAGGCAGAGACAGAGAGAACGTGCTGGTTGCATCTGATGAACAGAGGCTAGAGCTTCAACTCCAGGAGGACCATTTGGCCACGGGGCTGGAGCTGCCTGATGCTGCGTGTGCGGCGAGGACAGGGACCTAGGCAGGGTCAGGGCCTCCCCGCGTCTGTCCGTCCTTCCCCATCCTTCCCCATCCTGCTCCTTTGGACTGGGACTCACGCGTCTGTCCGCCGCAACACGTTCATATCGAGCTGCTGCCAATTGCATCGTGGAGGATCCAGCTCCTCCCCTTGCAGGCAGCAGCCATCAAGCTGGCGAGATAGAGAAAAAGAGGAGGGAGGGAGAGAGCGAGGGGGGGGGGGGGAGACAGTGAGAAAGATAGATTAGAAGGATTTAAAGAATCCAGATAGAAGAATAGGATGCAGATGCACACATATCTGACAGAACTTGGGGAGAAAAAAAATCAATCATTCCCAAATTAAATCAGAGCATAAAAGCGGCTACTGGACAGACCTTTTTCAAAAATCAGCTAAACCATTTTTATATATAGTTTATCATCTACAGAGAATGTAATGGTGAGTTTCTTTTCTCTTTTATATATTATAATCAGAATAAAATCTACCCTCCTAAAAACAATTCTCCACACACACCTGGCTCTGGTGACATCATGCTGGGTCACACAGATCTGGTATTTTTCTTGTTATTACCATGTTTTAAATCAGCGTTTTTCTTTAGTTCAGGCGACGTGGCACGGAATGGGCACACCATGTAGGGAGGCTGACAGTCCTCTACGCAACCATTCAAGGGTCAATTCCCTACAGTGGGAGTATAGCTGCATACAAGCAACAAGTGCTGGACAAAACGAGCGCCGACCAGGAGGGAAAAAAGCTTGATGAAGTTGAAATCCATCCTCTTCATCCAACACATCAAACAAACAAACAATGGAGCACCACCACATTTGTTCAGACTTAGGGTTCCTGTTTGTACTTTGGTAGGTGAGGCAATGGATAGTCCGTCTGCTTCCGCAGGATTCCCGTGCAAGTGAATTGACATCTATGTTTCTGGCAGACCAGATTGTATTTTTTGGCCTTGCCCACATCAATCAGCTCTGGTGTTAAATCGTCCTGCTACAGTACTCCAAATATATATATATATATATATATATATATATATATATATATATATATCTTTTTTAACCTATCCCCAACATGCAATGAGTCTTGAATTGCACACAATCGCAATTTTAGTCAAAAACATTTTAATGCCTGTATTGCTCCACTGTATATTAATAAAACTGACAAACACAACATCCATCCATTCCTTGTCTGTACCTGCTTATCCATGCTGGGTCACGGGGGTGAGATTGGGTGGTGGTGGGGGGGGGGGGGTATAGTTTTGCCTATCTCCAGCAGTCATTGGACAAGAAACAGGTAAACCCCGGATGGGTCGCCTGTCCATCAAAGGACAACATAGATAGACAGGACCAACAACCAAGCACACAAACCCTTACACCTATGGGGCAATTTGAAGAGAACAATTAACCTTACAGTCATGTTTTTAGACTGCGGGAGAACCCACGCATGCACAAGGAGAACATGTTAACTCCTTACAGAAAAGCTCCCGGGCGGAGATCCGAACCAAGACTCTACCACACACAACTTCCAAATTCCACTACATGGGGAACTTAGTGCTTGACTAAAATGTCAACAAAGTAGTTGTTGCTCCAGTGTTCTTTTACACTTTTCTCTCCATCATTAATGGTTTAAGCCAAAATGTAAATTTCTTTTTTATATTCTTTTTCTGGGTCTCTGTGGCACTAGTGGAAGATTTTTTCAGAGTAGCCTGACAGGAAAGGGGGTTTGAGGGGGGCAAAGGGGGGGAAAGGACCTCAGGCTGGAATCGGACCTGGGTCATTCATTGAAAACGTAGGCCTTTGTAAATTTTTTGTGCTCACTAACCCTGCACCGTTGGAGCATGCAACCAAAATGTAAGTTTCAAGGAAGCACACTCACAGCAAAGGGAGATAGCTTTGTTGAAAAAAACACAACAACACCATTGTCATGGTTTCTAACTCAGAAAACTACAGCATGTTGGGCAAGTGGGCTTTTACTTTATTTTTAATAACACAAGAATTATAAATCCACACATTTAAATGAGACAGCCTGCTTTCGGACAGAGTTTTTAGATGTTTGATTTTAGTTACCAAAAACCTGTTTGGTTGTGAAAGGGAGGTGCAAAACAGAGAAGAAATTTTCAGTTTAGAAAATCATCCAAGTTAGAGTGAAAAATGGCCTTAAAATGAGCCCCAACATGCATACACCTTAAATACAGCCCATAGCATTGTCACCATGCCAGTGAGCACCAGAAGTAAGAAGGAAGGAAGAAATGCTGGCAGCCATACAGAGAGAGGTTACGGTAAGCTAGAGCAGTATGGGTACAGACTGCATGCAGTGCAAATTATATAACTACATTTTATATAAATTATATAAGAACATAAACACAAAAAGAAGGTGCTATCTTCCAAGTTGGTGGAAAAATGGCAAATGTAGTTTTTTTTTCTGCCAGCTACTCCATATTATCTCAGAAGTATACCCAATAGATTTTAAGACAATGTCTTGAAAGTTGCATAGGGCTTAATGCTTTTTTAAATTACTTTGCCGGTTGGATCCCCTGTGTCGACTGTCTCAGCTGTTGTGTCCTTGGGCAAGACACTTCACCCGGATTGCATGTTGGTGGTGGTCAGAGGGCCCGGTGATGCCGATGTATGGCAGCCTCGCCTTTGTCTGTCTGCCCCAGGGCAGCTGTGGCTACTAACATAGCTCACCACCGTCAGGTTGAGAATAGGAATGTCAGACTGGTTAAGGCGCTATACAAGTACAAGGCATTTACCATTTACCATTACTTTATCTATTCTACTAAATCCCGATATTTAATGCAATACCTGACTACGGGAAGGCATTTGACTCAAGCTTGCTGCATACACCTGATAACTGCGTAGGACCAACATTGGATCTCGTTCATGGCAGAAACAAACCACGGTAGAGTGTCTTTGGAACCGTACCAAGGAGGTGGTCTCAGTAAAGTTGTTTTGCTCCCCGCCGCAGCGTGACTGCTGCGTTCATGTCTACACAAACAAATCGCTCTAGGTGGAGAAATGAACAAGAGTTCATTTAAAACAAACTGAACACCTTGGGTAAGAAAACACCCTAATTGAAACCTGGCACGCAGCAACTCAAATCCTTCTGAATCTGTGTTGAAATCAGTGAAAAGTCCCTCATCCACCCACTGTGTTTACTAAATTCAGCCGGCCAGCTTGATCCTTGAGCCTTTCGTGATGTCATCAACCAAAATACACACAAAGCAGAATTAGCAGTCTTTTCTTAATATATATATATATATATATATATATATATATATATGTTTTACTATTTGAAAAATCCTGCACTGGAAATCTATATTTCTTCACTCAGGTGCAATGGATTTGTCGCTGTATATTTTGTTATGAAATAAATAAAAACACCACAGCACGGTATCTTTAACCTTCAAAGCGTCCTCATTTGTGATGGAGCCGGTGAATTGAATGATGAGTCATTAAGTGGGCTCTGCAAGGAGATGTTTTTTGTTTCTTACATTTCTTTAACCCACTTTCTCACCCTCTTTTGCCCACACACACACACACTCACACACGCGTTCAGGCATTGGGATTATATTAAGAGTAACATTGTGTTAAGGCATGCGTCTTTAAGCTTTTGAAGGTTGTGCTCTCAGGGCAAAAATCTCATTTTGTAGCTTGCCTCTATCATGCTGACTCCTGCTCTCCATCCGCTCTGCTCCAGCCTCCTTCCCGCCCTCTCTTCCCTCAGATTTAATTTTGCCCTCCCAATCCTCAAATTCCAATCAATCTAAGCTTCTGCAGATGCAGTGCTTTGTTTCCCATCTCAACACTTTCTGTCACCTCAGGCTCTGTCCTGGGGCCTCCTTCTCTGTTTTACCTCTGACCTTTATCTGTCAGTGCGGCCTCTATCTTCCGTCCCTACAGACTTTGTCACAAGACGCTGACATGTCTTGAAGAGGATAAAAAAAAGGGGGAACACTTCCATGGTTGAGCAAACAGACAAATAAACAGACTAAATGAATGTTTGCACAAACAAATGGCTGCCCAGCAGGTTAATAAATGGACGTGCAGACAGCGAAAGAGGAGGGATTGCTGTACCAGTAATTCATCTGTTTAATTTCCAGCCCAAAGGCAGGGGGACATAATTGCTTCATGCATAGTTGATACACTGAATAATCAAACAAATACATTTGATCCTTTATGTTGAAACACGCTCTTTGAATGCCAGGATGGTTTTTACAGGGCTCCTTGAACTTTTTCATATTTTGTAAAGCCACAAACTTTAATGAAAATCTCAAAACCTTATGTGATAATGTTCATTTTTTAATTTACAGTGCAAATAAAAGAAGTGAGGTGTGCCATTGTTTTTTCATCCTCAATTTTACTACAATACCCTGAAATATGATCAATTACTTTCATAAATTACCCATTTGTAATGATTCCTGTCAGTATTTTAATCTCAGTATAAAACCAGCTGATCTGGGAAGGCCTCAGAGATTTCAAAGGGAACGTCGGTGAGCAAACAGTATCATGAAGACCCAAGAGCACAGCAGAAAGGTCATAGATAGAGTTGTGCAATAATTTCTGCCAGGACTGAGTTATGAAATATTATCCTACAGAAGAATGTGAAATCCATGACCCAAATGATAAATAAAAAGAAATGTAAAAATGGCAACAGCAGCCCTACCAACACGTGTCCGTCTATCTAAACTAACAGGAAAGTAGAGCATTAGTCAAAGAAGTCAAGAGGCCTAAAGGAGCTGAAGACATTCCCACCTTAAAGTGGGAGGATTTGAAAACAGAACAATTTATTGTGCTGTCCATAAATCTGGCCTTTGTGGAAGGTTTGCAAGAAGAAAGTAATTGCTGAAGGAAAGCCGTAAAAAAGTCCTAAAGTACAGGGCATAGCAAGCATGTAAAGGAATGTGCTTTGGTCAGATGAGGGCAAAGCTGAACGCTTTGCCTACCTGCAAAATGCTGTGCGAGGTAGAAAAGTTACACTTTTAACATCACACGGAGAAGATGATCTCCGTGGTGAAATATGGTCGAGGCTGAATCATGCTTCAGGGATACTTTTCTTTAGCAGGGAAAGAGAAGCTGTTGAGAGTTGAGGAGTAGATACGGGGCAATAAATGAAGAAGACTTGATGAGGCTGCAAAAGACTTAAGCCTGGGTCAGGAGTTCACCTTCCAGCAGGATGACGACCCTGAACAGGCAGCCAGCGCTGCAATGGAATGGTTTTAATAAACCACTGACTCAAGGCGGCCAAATTCAAATGCATGCCACAGCTTAAGACAGCAATAACACAAACATCTTTTCTCCCACTTCATGCTCCGCTTTGTGTTGTTCAATAAGAGCCTTGAAGATTGTGGTTGTAAGGAGATAAAATGTGAGAAACAGGTATCGTCTTAGTAGGGCGCTACCCTGTTAGGGAGGGGACTTTTCACGTCTGATTGTTGATGATGATGATGATGATGATGATGATGATGATGAGTCACACATGGGATAAGTAAGGACTGCTCGGTCCCGTGTTGGAAACGGGACCACGTTTTGTTTTATTCATACAGAACAAACATGAAATATTTATTACAGCGTTATTGCATTATGCTTTCTTCTGTGTCTCTTACTTCTCTTGCACACAATCTTGATTAAAAATCGGATGGACTATTGCTGCAAATTGGCTAAACCCCCTCCCCCCCCTCCAACTCCCCCGTGCAGAAGTGCAAAACAATACAAAAGGATGAAAAGGGAACTCCCATCAGGCTCCAGCAGATTGTGTTCATGCAGCATGCAGATGCACGAGGCGTGAAGCCGATCCGGCGCACCTTAGACCCGTTTGCTAAACACGTTGCACTGTAGAGAGGGACGGATTTCAGTTGATGGAAGACTCGAACGAGAGATGCATGCCAAAGACCCTCTCGCTTCTCCCTGCACAGCATTTTTCACACGGGCAGCAATAATTGTGCACACATGCACCAGATTAGACACTTTGCCCTCCCCAAAGACACACACGCCGACTCACACACATATAATCTTGACCCAGGCAGACGCATGAAAAGAAACAGCACGACGTGAAATGGTTTGGCTTCATGAGGTCTGTTACTAGCAACAGCCCGCGGCAGGAGAAGAGAAAGCTGTCCTCCTGTGCTAGAAAAGGTGTGCTTGCACTTCCTTTGTGGAGCAGCAGGGACGTGTCAGGGGCAAAGTCCCCACGTCTCTGTCTCTAATTGGAGCGTGTCCCTCCTGTGCTCTGTCCCTGTCGCACCATGGTGGAGACAGGATGCTGCGACTAATGTATGGCCCCCCCCTCGGTGGAATGCCTCCCCCGGATTTGCTGGGGCCGATGGCAACCCACGCTGAGGTTCAGACTACAGATTAGAGGCAAATCAGTAGTTTTGTTTGTCCTCTCCAAGCAGGGCAGGGCATGCAAGCAGAGAGAGAGAGAGAGAGAGAGAGAGAGAGAGAGAGAGAGAGAGAGAGAGAGAGAGAGAGAGAGAGAGAGAGAGAGACAGAGAGAGAGAGAGAGAGAGAGACAGAGAGGGAGGCCATATTCTGTGATGGAGGGCAACAGATGTGTATTAGCGTGACTGATGTGCTCTGGGTAAGCAGGTACCGCTGGGTCACAGACACCTGGAGAAGGGAACATTAGGCCGTTCAAGCGACCCCCGGGGATACTGATGTCGTGTTTGTTTTGATCAATGATCGAACGGCGAACAGCAGAGCCAAAGGCAGATACTTTGCAGTAACACCTTTGGAGAAGATTTAGGGGGAGATAACGACGTTGTAATTACCAGCGCTAAATCGGAACTGTAGGTACTCAATGAGCTATAAACAAGGTTGCTTCTGCAGCCCTTGGGGTAATTGTTTCAGGAGCCCGCAACAGTTTGGTCCGGCGCTGGTGAAATTGGAAAAGGGTGGTATCCTGTAATTTCTCAGACCACTGAAGCGCGACCTGTGTGTGGGCTGGAAACTCCAGCCGATTTCAAATGGAGGCATAACTCTTTTTTTTTTTTTTTTTTTTGTTCCCTCCCTCTGTAAGACTCTAAGTCGCTGCTCTCAGTCAGCTTTTAACCCAGGAGATGATACGGGGGGTCCTGCGGGTCATTGGATGCCACACGCGCCGCATTTTTACATTTCACTGAGTAAGCCAATTCCTATTAGAGAATATTAATGTAGTCACAGCCACAGAGCTCATGCAAAACGTTGTGTTAGATCATGTGCACAGGTGGTTAAATAAGCGGCACGTTCCGGGGAGCAGAAACAGCTTACACGAATAGGAATACAAGCCCATTTGATGCGCCTTGCAAATGTGCCGTCTGTTAATATTAGCATAATGGAATTCACAGCACACTCGCAGAAACTCACTAATTCATCCCAGCGTCAGGCCAGGCTAAATAATGCTGCGGCCCTTGAGCTTTGAAAGTGCGGTGCGATTCCAAATATTGCAGCAGAATGCCAGTGTACAACCTGAACAAGTGCTAGGTGTAACTGCTGAATGATAATGAAAGCACACATAGGGAGTCTCTCTGTCCATCATGAAAGCTTGACCAAAGGAGAGTCACGAACCAGCAGTTCATTGCTCTGATCCTGCAGGACCGTGCTCATCTGCCCACAAGCAGACAAAGCTGAAACAAAAACTCACGGTCAGTCTGGTTGCTGTGATCTTTAAAACATTTTTCATTTTATCCTCTCTACTGGAGAGAGTTGCTTTGTCTGAAATTACAGCCGCAGCTTTTTGGGATATTTCTCATGCACCTTTGTACAAACTAAATTCTTTGCCCGTTTTTCTTTGCAAGATAGCTTGACTTCAGTCAGATGAAATGCAAAGTGCTTGTTGGCACTTTATTTATCCTATTTTGTGAGTCATGTAGGAATAGAAGGGCCCATCACAGAACTGTTCATACAAAGTTGGGAGTATAAAGTTCTCTACCATGTCTTGGTATACTGAAATATTATGAGTTGCTTTCACTGGAACAAACAGCCTCACAACATAATCCCCTCTGCAACAAACTTTGAAGTCAGATTCAACAATTTGGAATAGATTTAAAAAGTTAATTTATTTCAGTAACACAATTCATTTAGTAAATTATATAAATTACACACAGACTGAGGTTTTCACGTTAATTATGATGATTTGCATGCTTAGAGTTAATAAAAAGGTGTTATTTAAGATTAGAACATTACATCAGTCCAATTAAAAAACATTTTAATACAGAAATGTGGGCTTAATGAAAATAATGTTCAGTATCCGCTTTCAGGTTATTTTCAAGAGATGTTTTTAAATTTGACAAACAAGCCTCAACACATATTCTAATTTATTACACATGCCACTTGACATGAGGCAGTCAGGTAAGAGCAGTTCTCCTGACAACTTCCAAACCCTCATTTGTGCATTGGACTCCCAGACAGAGAGGCACGATTCGTAGCTCTAGAGAACACATCTCCACTGCTCTGGTGTCCACGGGTGCCGTGCTTTACAGCATTGCATTTGACACTTTGTATTGTAATTGGTGATGTAAAGCTTGGATGAAGCTGCTGAGCCATGGAAACCCATTCAGTGAAGTTCTCTGTGCACTGTTCTTGAGCTAATCTGAAGGCTACATGAAGTCTGGAGGTCTGTAGAGATTGTGTCTGCAGAAACACACTGACCTCTGAGCACTACAGAGATTCAAAGATTCTTTATTGTCACCGCGTGTTACTGAGGTGAAATTTCCTTTTGGCCTCTCCGGTTCAGAGTACACTATGAATCAAGACAAATAGACAAACAAACAGGCAATGAACCAGGGTTAAAGTTTTTTTTTTTGTGTAGCATTCACAGATAACAGATAATGTAGTAAGTAATGTAGTAAGGTGCTTATTGTGCAATGATGATTTGAGGCTTCATTTACAGCAATGTGCATTTAGATATTCTGAGATAATAGTGTGCAAGTAGGCAGTAACATTAAGGTGATTGTAACGTATGATGGGCTAGTAACAGTGGGGGTGATTTTAAAGCATTGGACTGCAGTCTCCCATCAGGGGGCGATTGCCCTCACAGCTTTTGGTAAGAAGCACCTGGCTTCGCACTTTGAGTTGCTGTCCGTGTAAGTGTAATTTACCCCAAAATCAACTTTTTTTTGCAGATAAACTGTATAACCTGGACCTACTGTTGCTACTTTAATGTTCAATCTTTTACATTTTCATGTGAACTTGTTTAGTTTTGCAATATTTTGTCTTAAAATTGTCTTAGTGCAAGCCCTGATGAGCAGTGGCTGTTGAAGTTGTATTTTCCTATTGGTTCAAACGGAACATGCTTTCATCATCATAGCCCTGGGTTCAGGTATAAAAGCATCTCAGTCAGACACAGGCCTGAACAGGAACTGATAAGGCTATGTCTCGCTGGGCTCCACAAAGCCTCCCTCAACCTCTGGTGAGGGGGGGGGGGGTGAGAAATCCTCAAACTCAAAAGACAGATCCACGGCAAAACAACCAGTGTCACTCTGCTCACTCTCCATGCTTCAATATGTCAAATTAAGTTAGCGGACACTTTCTCTTGTCCTGAAACCCACCGCTCATCCCCATGCTTAGCCCCGCCCCTCAGGGTCCCTTGGCACTGCCCACTTGGATGGCATTGCCCAAAATTGGTCTGGGGCTAGGGTTATGCTTTTATATCAGGGTTAGTTACACTTTAACAGTTGCTTCCACTTTGTTATATTATAATAGTAAGGACATTTCCCAACTGTACTTTGTTTAAATCTAACATCCCCCCAGGGTACCATGCTGAAATTCCCTGAGCTCCTCAGAGTGGTCTCCTCTTTCACAAATATTTATAGAAACTGTCTGAATGCCTAGGTGCAGGATGTTGTACACCTGTTGCCATACCTTGCTTGGGGATGGTCTTATCCTGTTTGAAGATGGCGGAGCACAAATACACATAGCAAGGCACACAAAGACATGGGTGAGTTAGTGAGTTTTGTGTCAAAAACTGGACCACCGAAAACCCACAAATTTGAGGGGTGACCCAATCCTTTTGGCAACATGGTTTACTTACCCATTGATAACTTGTATAATTACTCTTTGAGGAGACTTATAATAATTCAAGTTACTATAACATTAATTTTAATATGGGATCAACAAACCTTTTTTTTTCTTTTGATTGAATGAAACTGAAATGAATTTAACAGAATTCTAACTTTTATTTTGGCTTCCTCGGTCCTTGCAGTAGAGTTCAACCCATGTAAGCAGAACATGACTCTGAGCCTGAAGTACTTTTATCAGCGTTTCAATTGCACCAAATGAACTCCGAGCCCGTGTAGGAAATTACAGTAAATGGGCCACTGCAAACTGATGTCATTATCGGCTGCTGCATGAGAATATGCAACAGCAAACATCCCTGCTGTCTGCCTGTGAGAGACACTCGGTGGGTATAGATTAAAACGCCCCCGCTGAAGGTACATGCAGATATAAATGATATCATCTTAATCACATTAACACGCGTGCATTTCAGAATCTGTCTCCCCGGCACGCCATGATTAATTATGTTCTGCGTATATTGTATAGAATCTCTAAACTAGACACCTCTGAATACAAAATCACATCCTGGTTTGTGTCCAGGCCACATTAGTGTCAAGTAAGCTCATCAGAGTCCCCCTGGGAAAGTAACAAAGCATGGTTCCATATGTGCAGATATAAGTTTGTAGCTTGTAGGTTTTCCCCACACGCAGCAACATTTCAGCGATGTTTCATGTTCAGTTGATGTCATGCGTTTTCATCTGACGCACATTAGAGACGTCATTACTCAGAAGTATAAAGACTGCTGTACTTGAAGATTGGAGGACAAATCTGGCTGCAGAAGCTCTCATCTCCGTCTGTTGCTAATCTTTTTAATGAAACTAAGCTCTATGCCATATCTGGGATACTATAATCGCTGTGCTAAATAACACACAGTGACATTTACACAGCAGATATGAGATGATGCTGTGCTTGTAAGACTCGGTAAAAGGAGAGGAAGTCATTGGAGGCATGTTAAATACAATTTCCCACACTTTAATGTGATCATTTTTTAACAATTTTCATATGAAACTTGCTTTATTGCTGTGTATACAAACATTATTGTGTGTATAATGCTCAGTTTGGTTCTGAATCCAGCAGGAAACACCGATAGCACTGATTTCACAGCTGTCTTTAAAACCGAGTAGTCAATGTTGGATTTATAACAAGTTTTCTTATTTTTATAAGTTATGTCTTAAAATTGCCAAACAAACAAGCATAGGTAATATGCATGTAATAATTATGGATTATGGGGACTTTCTCCCGTTAAACTTTAATTTTCCAGCACGTCATGTCAGCCTGACCTGGAGTCACCTCAGTCCCACGAGGCTTTGATGTCATCTGACAAGGTGACGTTCTCTGGCCCACAAGCAAGCCGGACAAAGAGAACGCTTGAATAGTCAAGAAGATTACCTTTTAAAATTTTTTGCTGAGGACTGCTTTTATTGTCTTTTTTTTTTCAAAAGCATCAGAATGTTCTAGGGAGACAAGGAAATTACAAGTCTACTTCAATAAGGACCATATTAGTATTTATATTTAGAAGTACTTTATAAAGCTTGCCACAAGCCATGTAGGGGACCTAGTAAACATACGAAAAACAGTACCCTGGCCAGATGGGACCAAAATTAAAATATGTAATCTACATACACAATGTCCTCCTTCTGCTACCTCCTCATCCATTTAGCATACATTTGGGGCCAGATAGTTGGGGGCAGTACAGCAGCAGAGGCATTACAGTCTTGGACAAAGCATTAACCTATTTTCTTCTAGGCATAAAAGAAGCAGAAAATTTGTTCAGGCCACAACTGACCAACATATTTAAAAAATCTTCTGGTGTCCTGGCACTCCCATTTCTAAGTTGCCATGTCAACTGTTCAAATTGCCATATCAAGAACTGCCACTAGTCTAAGGCAGAGGTTCAACCTCCAGTAGGAAACAACCGTCAACACACAGGCAGAACTACATGTGTTAGAATGATCCAGTCAAAGTCCAAGAACGATAAGAAATTCAGCCTCTACTTCTAAGATATATAAAGCTGGTAGACACATATCCCAAAAAAAACTGGAACTGCAGCAAAAGTAGTTCTAAAAAGTATTTATTTTTGGGGACTGAAAGCAACTGCATGCCACATTTTTTATTTATTTTTTATTTCTAAATATAATTTCTTTCCAATTACGCTCTCCATTGTGCTGGCCAATGACATCCAATATTTTTGTGATGCATACGACCTGACTTTGATACATTTTAAATGAAACTGATAAATCAGCATAACACAATAAAAATGGCATTTTATATAATCTAAATGTAATTTAATTTTATATATAAAATTACAAATAAAAGCTAACTAATACTGTTAATTTATTGAACAGAAAACATTCACATCGATCCATCAATGAGCTAAGAAGGACAACAACGCTAGAGGGTCGCACACTATTCAGCAGAATGTAAACGTAACGTGTGCATTTACAATATTTTGATTGGACGATTCAAACTTGGTGCCACAAGATTTGTCTACTGAGAGTGTGTTGGGCATTCGCACTGCGATTTCAGAGGTTCATTATTTAAACAAATGTTAGGGGGACGGCCCCAATATCAAGGCGCCTTAGGAGGATTTAGCTTACTGAGCTTGTTTAGTTTTCTGGCAGACTTAGATATTTAGACACACATTTTTATAACAGAATTTTATTGGTGAGGGAATCTTTTTTTACAATATTACTCTATAAAGAATGATCTAATCTCACTGATTATTGTGAACATAGAGCTCTAGAGCGACATTTGGTGGGGCCAGGCCCCACTGGCCCCAAATACAGAGATGCCACAGGTAGCAACCCTCTGTTTTTAAATAAAGGATGATGCTTTAAGAGCAAATAAAAAAGCCTTGGCCCTCCCTGTAATAGCCCTAAAAACATCTCCCAATGTTACTCAGAAAGTTTTGAGTTATTTCACTCAACAAACAAAATTCAGAAAAGGCTACAAGGAGGATTTCCTATGGCAATGTAGAGTTGTTCACTGACTTCGGTAGCTGTACATGTGTACAAAATACTATTTCAGTTCAAGTTGATCTACAAGACAAAGTAGTCCAAATGAACAACTAAACACTGAAAAAGTGCAACTGTCTTAGGTGCTTAAAATGGCAACTTCATAAACAGCACTGATTCATATTGGTTCTTGGAGCACTTTACATTGCAAACACAATGCTTTGCTAACACAGTCTCCATATCTAGTTAGGAAATAATGTAAAACCTACCTTAGATTTTGTAGTTGTAGTTTGGTTTACTCTTTTCAAAAGCAATTTTTTAAAGCCCATTGTTTTTTTCTAAATAGATGGCTTTGGAACATCTACAACCTAATACTGAGTAGATAGCATTTTCCCAAAAATATATAAATAAATAAAGAACCCTAACCTATCTTGAAATTCACTGCAAGATATTTTTAAAAGTGACCTATAAGATTTGAGCAGGATAACCTTTGAGGTCTCTGCGTAAAGCTTTTTCACAATCCCTTTTCTTTTTGCACATCTCACAGATGGCTGATCAGATGGAGATCTCAGTTATTTGGGTTCCGTCATGTTCCAGAATTGATTGCTGATGTGTAGTAAAGTGGGTACCACCTATAGAACCTGGACTGTGTATGTTATAGAATTTAATATTTGACTTTCTTTTGCCATAAATCCTTCAGTTTAGCTTTTTATTCAATTAATTTCAGTCTTATTTATGTAGCTCCAATTCACAACACATATCATCTCAAGGCACTCTGCAAAGTCAAATCAATCAAATCATACAGATTGGTCAAAAAGTTTCTTATCTAAGGAAACCCATTACATTGCATCAAGTTTTGACAAGCAGCATTCACTCCACCTGAAAGACCGTAGAGCCACAGTCATCTGTATTGTTGACGGCTTTGCAGCAATCCCTCATACTGAGCAAGCATGAAGCGACAGTGGAGAGGAAAACTCCCCTTAAACTGGAAGGAAAACCGCCAGCAGAACCAGGCGCAGTTTGAACGCCATCTGCCTCAACTGACTGGAGGTTAAAGAAGACAGAGCAGAGACACAAAAAAGCACAGAAGCACACTTTGATCCAGGAATCCTTTCAATGTTAAAGAGGTTAATGGCAGGTCATGACTTTGTAAGTGTTCACATACTTGATTAGCAACTATTTTCTCAAGAATTTTTGATGAGAAAGGGAGTTTATAATTAATTAAGACAAGGTTTCTTTAGTAAAGGTTTAATTACAGCTACTTTGAAAAGCCTGTGGTACATATCAATTTACTAAGGATAGATTAATCATGTCCAAAATGAGGGCATTAATCAAAGGGAACACCTCCTCAAATAAGTTGGTTCGGATTGGGTCTAACATACAAATTGAAGGTTTAGATGAAGCTAAAATCTGTAATGACTTTAGGTGTGAACCCAAAATTCAGCTGAACACAGAGTTACGTTAATAAGGGTTTATTGGAAATGCTGTCAGACCAGCATTTAAACTGGTCAGGTTTAAAGATTCCTCCATTGCTGCCTCACTTACTGAGAACAAAGAAACCATGTTTTATTAATCAGTTTTATTTATGAAGGATCCCATAAAGTCATTACTGCTGAGAGCCAAGGGAATGGATGGATCAACAGAGCTATGACTCTGGGTAAGTGTATCAACTGTACTAAAGAGAAACCTGGGATTATTTTTATTCTCCTCTATTAATGATGAAAAATGTACTGGTCTAACTCTGCGAATGGTCTTTTTATACAACAGCAGACAGTTTTTGCAGATTTGGCAGTATCCCTCTAGATGCGTAGAGCACCATTTTCTCTCCAATTTCCTAATGTTGTGCTTCAAAGATTAAACCAGGGAGCCAGCTTCCTCTGAATAGGGCTATACTGTCTGATGCAACATGCAAGGAAGGAACACCATCAACAAAAGCATAAATTTGTAAAGGAGAAGACATAATATTGCTGCCATCTGCTGGACATTTCTGTGATACTGAGGTAATTAAAAGGGGGGCAGACTCTTTTAAAGCTTGATACAGCGTTATTTGATGGATCTACTATAATCAAACCTTCTTTTGGCGGTGGAGAACTTAGTTAAATTGAACTCAAAGGTTATTTTAAAATAGTCAGATAGGACAGGGATGTGAGGAAATACTGTTAATTTGTTGTAATCAATGCTATATAACAGCACAAGGTCCAAAGTATAAAGGCAAGAATGTGTCGAATGTGTCGACACATTCATAGCTAAACCAACTGAGTCTAAGATAGTATTAATGTCAACGTTAAGATTATCACATTCAATGTCAACATGAAAGTTAAAAGCCTCCACTATAATGATCCTGCCAGTATTTACTCCTAAATCAGATAATAAGTCTGAGAACTGATTGAAAAAATGAGACTAACACTTTTTAGTTGCATGTTATACATTTCTGAGAGGCTCAGAAAACACCAGTCAGAATCCATCTTCCTTTATCCACTCTGCGGCTATCTTTGGCATCACCAGAAGCTCAGAAATATTTTCTGTTGTTTCCTAGGAGGAAAACAGAAAAACATCACAGTAAATCTGATAGTTTTTTATATTTGTTCAAACCTATTACAGAAACAAATGAAAAAGTTTATGTCTGTGCCATGGCTTCAGTCTCTTTTTCAGAGAAATTCATCCGCATCTACCTTTCTAAAATAAAAGAAAAGCAACCTTCGTTCATTTCTTTAGTCTGGTGGTTGAGATTTGTTCTCATTCGGTCTGCAGCAGCAGCCAGACACACATCAGGCTGCAGCAGCACGCTTAGTGTCCTGACACATTTCTGTCACAGACACAATTGCCGCAAATGCCCAAAGCGATGCTCTTTGTGGAACTGGACCACACAGGGAGTTCTCTTCTCCCCATATGGCCACCATATGGATACAGGTTCACCTGTTGCCCTTCCTTGGACCACCTTTATGAACCACAGCACCATGCAAATAATCTGGCAAGCCAGATTGATAATGTGTAGCACTCTCGGTGTAGTCCTACACGTTGTCATTCTTGTGTGTTTGTGAACACACAAATACTGTGAGAATTCAGCTTGCAGGCAAGGTTACCATGCGTAAGCCTACAAAAATAAAGCTGTTAAGGTTTGTTTCACATTTCGTTATGTTACACCCATATAATTCAATACATTTTGGGGATAGCCCAACACATACTTGTGCATCATTCTGAAGTGGGAGAAAACAAGGGCAGCAAACATTTTTATTACAGATTAAAACCTGAATAGAGTGGTGCGCATATGTATTTAGCCATCTTTACTCTGATATTGTGAAGTAAGACACCCAGACCAATTGCCTTTAACTAATAAGTAAGAGTCAAAATGTGCCAAAATTTATTTCTGTATAAATACAAGGAAAATGTGAATAGAAGCTTATTAGAAAGCATCAGTGGATCACATTATAAAGACCAAGGAATGCCTGTTTTCAGTTTACCAGCAGACAAACAGGGTACACATTAACTAACCATAAGAAGTTAAGCTGATCAGATGAGACCAACATGAAAACTCTGCGTATCAAAATTTCCCCAAAATCCACAGTTTTTACAGTGGGACGTGGTGGTGGCAGCATCATGCTCTGTTGATGCATTTCTTTGGAAGGGACAAGGAAGCTGGTCAGGATTGATGGAAAGATGGATGGAGCTAAATACAGGTAAATACTGGAAGATACATCCTATTAGAGGATATAAAGGAATGTAGAGCTGGGTAGAAGTTCCCCTTCCTGCAGACCCTCTACAAAAACCTACAGCCAGAGGCATAAGCGGATCGTCTCAAAGCATAATATTGAATTAAAAGGGTACAGTCAAAGTCAAGACCTCAATCCATTTGAGAATCTTAGGCAAGATTTGTATACTGACGTTCACAAATACCATCCAATCTGAATGAGCTCCAACTCAAAGAGGAATGGGGAAACATTTCTGTCTGCAGATATGCAATGCAATGCTGAGAGACACTCTACAGCAAACCTGCAGCTGCAAATGGAGCATACAGACATACAGACTCAGGTAGGACGAATACAAATGCATGTCACAGTTTTAGGTTTTGCATTTCTGCAAAATGTTTGAAAACCATGAAGACCTCCATTATGTGTTGGTTTATACTGATTAGAATGGGACAAAATGTGGATGAGTATTAAAACATCCGCAAGGCACTGTGCTTTATGTTACCCATCCATACATCACTCCAAGGCTGTTATCAAAGACAAGACGTGGATGCTGATCAGCCATTTGGTATCAACAACAATATAGATTCAGACAACTTTGTTACACATACGCCTCAGGTTTTTGATGTCTTGCAGTTGAGCATGGCTCATCAGAGCCATTTGTTCTTCACTCTGTAATAGACATTTGAATAACTTTTCTTTTTTTACACAATATGGGAGGGGTTAGGGAGAGCTTACAATTATGCTATTATTCCCTGTGTGTCCTGTTAGGCTAAACATTTCAAATCCATCAGAGAAGGCATAATTAATCCGGTTCACTTGAATGGGATAATAAACCCTGTGTAATACGCTTCACATGGAGGTGATTGGCAGCTAGTCTTTTTGCCTCTAGGTGAGCCTTAGAAAGGGGAAGAAAGTGCAACGGGGATCACATGGGTGCTAATGCGAATGCCCTTGTGAGCACGTGTTTTCTGTGCGTTTGGGTCTTTTTTTTTCTGCTGTGTTCCAGTCCCAGCTGTGTCTCATTAACGGCTGTCGTTTTAATCCTCTTAGTCAAATCCCATAATTTTGTCCATCAACAAAAACACAAGCAACAGGGCAATGATAGAGTAACTGGTTTCAGGGATTCAGGAGGGGGAGGAAAGTCAGGGCAGAGTCAACAGCAGTGAGGTTGCATCCAGACAGATGTTATGTAAAACAACCCTGAGGTCTTTGAACTATTTGATGAGAAGCTACAGTTAATCTGACTTAGACTGTGCAGATTTCTAGGAAAAGCGTGGATTTGCCGCTTGTAGCTTTACTTTGCTCTTCTGCACATTCTCCTGGGGTGATGAGCAGTTTGGTTAGATTACATATCCCTGCATCTCCCTGTTTTTAATATAGGCTACATCGGCAGTTTCCCAGGGCGGAATGAGAAAGGGAGATACATGTGCGCCGTGTAACTTATTTATTGGTCGGTTGCGCCCTGAACAAGTTATCTATTGCATGTATGCATGATCAGTCAGTGAGGAGTTGGTTGAGGAGGCGCCCCCTGCTTGCTGCTGAGAATACGGAGAGCAGGGTGCCGATGATAGAGTGGCCACATGGGTTAATGTTGTTTATCCCATAATGTTCTCTCTTCTTTTAGCTGGACTCTCCTAACTGGAAGCATTTCTGTGGATGTCTGTATCACAGAAGCAGCCTTGAAGGGCTAATAAAGAAACATAGCAGGGCTAACAGCTCTTTTGTCAACCACAGGTTTAGGGCAGTTTAACGTGCAGCGTGATATATGGCAAAGGGTGCCATTAAAGCAGAACCGCCACTGATCTCCCGCACCTCCCAGGCTGATTTTGGATTTACCCATGAGTATTTATTTGAATATATATCACTGATTCAGTGTCTGCCTCTCTGTGGCCGAGCGGTTCTCTCCCCCCTCCATGATGAAAGCTGTTTTCTTCTCTTT
Organism: Fundulus heteroclitus; assembly: GCF_011125445.2. Classification (NCBI taxonomy): domain Eukaryota; kingdom Metazoa; phylum Chordata; class Actinopteri; order Cyprinodontiformes; family Fundulidae; genus Fundulus; species Fundulus heteroclitus. The sequence goes on from NC_046362.1 coordinate 11,953,598, forward strand.
CCTCACACTGACAGCTGGTGTGTGCTCTCCACCAACAACACTTCAGCTCAGACCAGCTCTATGTATAGATCGCTCTCATTGAAAACAACTATTTTAGCACCTCCTGCATTCTAAGAATACACATTCAATATTCTGCCATGCTTTATGCCTTATGCAAATGCTCCTTTGTCTGCAAATGAGATTCAGTAGTGCTGCAATGCACAATCTCTTAAAAAAAAGAAAAAGAAAACCGCTAGCTTCTCTTAGCGACGAGAAACCTAACAGGATTGCCCAAATGTCAAGCTGTCCCCTGAGAGGAATTGTAATGTACACAAAGCTTGTGGTTACTTTTAATTGTGACATTTATGAGACATAAGAGAGCAACATTTATTCTCCTTTTCTTCTGTGGCAAATCTGGCCAGCCGGGGGATTCTTTTTGTTCCATGAGAGCGAGTTGTCCATTAATTGTGAGTATAACCGGTGAATCGATCTGTCAGGTGGTATTTTCCCAAGCTGCAAATTAGTTTCCCTGGAAGCTGTTGGACTAAGTCGTAGAGAGCTGCAGCGTGTCTGCACCCTGGGTATGGTAATTCCACACTGTGTTGCCACGGCTTCCCATGATGACTATAAAGTTCAAATAAACACATTGCAAATACCATCTTTTTGCTCAGTGCATGGGTGCCTTTAGTGACTACCTCCACCAGGAGCTAGGACAAGCCTCACTGCTTTACTTTGCCGCAGTGTCATCCTGGGCTGCAAAACAAGATTAAATTGGTTCTGCTCAACTATTTGCTGTCAGGTAAAAGTGAACGGTTCAGCTTCAAAGCAAAAAGGTACTCTTAGGCCAGACACTGAGGCTAACAACAGGGATCGTGGAATTTATGCATAAAGATGCAAGTGTACAAATACATTGCTCTGCAAAGGTATTCATCCCTTTATTTCTATTGCATCCACAAACTTCAGTGTATTTTACCGTTTTTTTATTTGATAGACTAACCCAAAGAAGCATGCATAGGTATTATGTCCTGATAAATATTTTGGGGTAAGTCTCTGTCTGATTGGAAAATTTTACCCATTCCTCTTAGCTGGATCTAGATTTAGACTTCAACGGGTCCATTCATTTTTGCTGACTTGGTAGCTTCTGGGAACTCTTGGTTTAATTACATTTATTTTAGGGGTGTCAGAGTAAAGGGGGAATAAATACAAGGGCATGCCACACTTTTCAGATTTTGAACATATAAGTTTTCTGCCACTTTAAAATGATGCAACACATAAAATCTGAATAACATATGTTGGAATTTGTGGTTGAAAGGCTGTATGATTACTTCAGCATAGCATGGTAAACTGAATTGTAAGTTAAAACAAAGCTACAAAGATGCTAAAATAAAACTATAAGTTTAAAGAAAGCCACACAGAAAGATGCCAGTGCTGTCCTGAAATCAAACATGTTCACGCTGAAGCCCACAGACCACACAGTTAAACACTAGCGCAGTGTCAGAAGTCTGTCAGTTCTTGTTTGGAGGACGTGAGAGCTTGGGCCGGATTTGTGACCATTGTGACTGTGGGGCATGTTTCTCCCTCTTTGGAGAAGATGATTAATTTCTGTTATTTACATTACCGCCCCGAAGGCTTCTGGGCAGGCCTCACGCATTTGTCATTTCCTCTGCGCTGTTTTTTAAATGGAAATGAAATAGATGGTGCAGCCTCCTGGGTCTGCCTTACTGAGATTCTTTTAAGCAGGGAAGACACACGAAAGAAGACGAAGGAGAAAAAGAAACAACTATTTGCTCACAACGAAACGGCCATGTCAACATGGTGCTGCAGCACGCGTTCACACTGCAGTCTTTTGGCTCCAGTAAACAACACTCTCTCACCATTCATTCACTGCTCTAGTTTAATTAGAGCTCTGATTGGACGGGCTTAGTCCATAAACCAGCCGTAACGCTGGTGCAGTTCAGCTGCAGATCTGCACCGCTTCTCAACTCGACGGCAGCTTAGCCTCCCTGGCTGCAGAGCACCCCCAGATGTCTGTCTGTGAAACATTTCCCCCACACACGCAGGCATCCCACACACACACACACACACACACACACACACACACACACACACACACACACACACACACACACACACACACACACACACACACACACACACACACACACACACACCCATCTTTCAGTCAGGCAACTTGTGAATTTCTGCTCGCCCTGTTCTCACTTCCTCCTCCTCTTCTCTCCCTGCAGTTCAGAGCTCAGTTCTTTTCACCCCTTGGGAGCATGGTGATAGAGTAAAAGAGAAGCGCGAGGAGGAAACAGGGAGTTAAAGGGAAAGTGGAAAAAAAAAAAGACTAGAAGGTGTCCCGAGAGTGCAGCTGATCCTCTGGGTGTCACTTTTTGCAGCGTAAGTGAAAAACAGCATATTTACATTGTCTCCCCGCCCAGCCCCACTTCCAGCAGAATCACAAAAAGCCTTAGCTTTGATTTTTTTCCAGTCAGAAGAAGAAAAATTAAACAATTACTTTGTTGCCTGTGTTGCAGCATTTAGCTACTTTAAATGGCATTCATGTTCAGCAATCAATCAGTCTTTCAATGCCTCAAAAAACCTGAAGACTCCATTTATTTCCCAGCGAGTGACCATTCTACTCCAAACACAACTTATTTATGAACGATTTAGTAACTGAGAAACAAGCACTCAAACTGTGACTGATTAAAAAATGTTGATTTTTCTTCAGAGATCTTCTTTGTCTCAGAAGCATAATGTTTGTAACGGATATTTCATGGCCCAGTTCTAAATTAAGGCTTTGAACTAAGACTTATAATTACTTTAATCTAAAAGACAATAAAAAACAGGAGATAAAAACAAGATCCAGAAGAGTGCGCAGCTCTCATAATAAGGGTCTCATGCTAGGGGGAAAGATGTAGATCTTAGATATGCATGCATTTTATGCACATCACCGCGTAGGACGTTGCTCATTAACATCTGCATGTGACAAAGACAGAAGAATATTTACAGTTTACATCTGACTGAGGTTGTTCCATCATTTTTTGATGTGTCTGATGTTGTTGTATGACGCTAAATGAGATTGTATTTCTTTGCATGGATTTAAACCATAACAGCTCAAAAACATGAAAAAACATCGGCTGCATTGCTCCTTGAGGTAAATAAAACTGAATTGATTTATATTTCAACGTATTTAGGAGAGTTTTAGCACTTTGTAGTGTTTTAATGTCGATTTAAGAAGTTTGCTTTGCTGCCGTTCCATTTTCATGGCAGTTCAAAAATTTGCGTGGCTTACCACACACTGTTACGCAACTTTCATGTTTATATGTGGCAAGTTTTTTGTGCACACATAAACTTCATACATGGGGCCCTTAAACCGCTACAGCAGAACCTGAAAAGAGTGCCTTACTTTGGTCCGACACATGCTGTTGTTTCACCACTTTAAACTGCCTTTGATCCTATGGACATTCAGTTCCCACACTCCTATCGCTTGGCTTAAAGGATGATCTGGTTCCTTGGACAAACAGCGAATTCTGTCGTCTGGGAAATCATACTGGCACTGACAGGTGGGATTGACATTTGGGTTTGGAGGTTTGGGTTGCTTCCCTACTCTGATTCAATCCAGAAATGGTTTAAGGGCAAATGCTCTTAAAGAAAAATGCCGAAGGACACCAAACATATTTTCACAGTTTGTGGAATAAGACTACGATCTTGCACAAATGTTACAAAGTAGATAAACATAGTATAAAAAACATAGAGCCGTTTACTGCAATTAAATTTCAAAAGGGTGATCAGTTCTCTCTAACAAGGGGGCCTGCTACATTACTCAAGATACAGGTTTATGTCTTTATTTATTTATTTATTTATTTATTAGATGTAGAGATAGAGATTTATACCTCTATCTCTACATCTCTATCTTTGTCTCGATCTCTATCTACATTTATATCTCTATCTCTGTTTCTGTTTCTATTTCTATTTAAAGCTATATCGCGATCTTTGTCTCTGTCTTTAACTATCTCTATCCATATTTATATCTCTATATTTATATCTTTATTTATACCTCTATCGCTATTCATATCTCGATCTCTATATCTCTATCTCTGTCTCTATCTATATTTATATGTCTATCTCTGTTTATATCACTGTCACTTCTTTATCTGGATTTATATCCCTATATCAATAACTGTCTTTTTCTCCTTCTCTATCTCTAGCTATATTCATGTAAATTGTAAATATGCATCCAAACTGTCCAAATGATTCTAACAAAAGACACTCTAATACCAATGTTGCAACTGCAGATGACACAGATATTAACAGTGGTCCACATGAAGTTGTGAAATTTAACATTATGTAGGCATTGTGAGAGTCTGAGCCAGCTTTAAAAGCAGCGTAGCAGGCTTTGTGTGCACATTTTATTTGCACTTCAACAGATTGCGGCACGAGGCAGTGCCTCCGCTGCTTCCCCTGACTGCATGTCGCTGATTGTTGCTTGCGTCTTCTCTGACAGAATTTACCTTTTTGATCTCAGCCATTGAGCTATTTGCTTCACATTTGTAGTTCAATGCAAACAAATGAGATGGATGAAAAAGAAATCGTAAAAACAATGTCACTTTTTGATAATCTCCTGTTACTCGGTCCATACATTTAGGACACAAGCGTGGTTCTTTTAATAAACTTCTCTCTGGAAACTATCATTTAATATTGTTGTATTTTCCTGCGTGCCAGGTGCAAATGCAGAAAATTAATAAATTGTGTAATATCTGAGGGTTAGGCCTTGTGCCCATGACAACAATCCATCAAAAACTGGATCTTTTTTTCTGTTTCTGTTAACACATCTAGATGACAATGTTTGTTTGCCGTCTCTGAATAAACAACACTAGTAAATGTTCTTACTGTTGACCAAGGAAAGGACAAGGAACAGGAGTTAGGAGCTTTGATTAGACTTTTCGGGCGGAGCCTCTGCTTATTTTGTGTGTGTGTCTACAACAACAAAGACTGTGGTGATTTTGAATCCTTCAACTCTGGACCCCATCTTCGAATTGTGCCATTGTCAGAGGAAATGTTGTGCTATACGTGAACAGCGAGAATGCAACAAAACTTCAACATTTTAAACACAAGATTTTGCTGGGACCTCATTGTGGACTGGGCCAAAGTAGTCTCTGAAATCTGGGGAGAGGGATTATCCCGAAGGATTGGTCAACCAATCAGAAGCCAACCTGGGGTAATGTGAGGACTTCTTAGCGATAAGTGGGTTCTACTATTTTTCTAAAACCCGTTCTTGGGACATTTGCAGCATCAGATCCAAAATCGTAACAATCCATCACTTTAGCCACAACAACTACCTAATGACTGAGGCTGATGTCACTATTGAAAAACATTCAATTGAATAAAAGACAGGTTTTCGTACAAATTCTGAAATTCTAAATTAAATAAGCCATGACTAGTAATCTTAACAGAATCTCTTCTTCTTGCTGTCTTTCATGGAAACAGGCAGCACCCTGATCACTAGGAAGGTCAGGGTTGGTAACGTACGCTCATTAGCTCTGACTAAATGTAAAATCTGGTGACGCCATTCAAACGGATCTGAACAAAGTGAGCTGCTGTAGACGAAAAGCCAAATCCGAGGTGTGTGTTTGCTCTACAGCTCCATCATTAGAGCCTCCTGAGCTTCAGTAAAACCGGCTGATTGGAAAACAGCAGCCTCTGATGAACCTTAAATGAGTTATGGCCATTTTTGCTTATCAAAGCAACGCCAGGCTCATTCCATGTTAAACAAACACTTCATATTCCCAAATGAGACGGGTTGACGTTTGCTCCCCTGGGCTGGATTACAGCAGCCGGCCTATGGCTATGATCATAAGTTAGCGTATTCATAATAGGCCCGGCCCTCTAAGCAAGCTGACCTGTTAGGCCCGGGACTGCTTGACAGCAGTAATTACACATGGGAGCCATTCAAATGAGCGTGATTAGCCCGTAACAAGCTGGAGGAGTGAAAGGAGGTGATTAGACAACTGCAGACTGATTCATCCGCCGGTGGGGAAACAAGCAGGTGAGTGTTTGTGCTGCTTTTCCACGGTAACGGTTGCTTTTCTGATGTTTACTCTCATGGTGGTGAAGCCAGCCTTAATGAGAATCCTAAATTGTAATAAAAAGTGGTCTCACTATTTTAATTTCTGCAGAGGGTACACAAAGGCACAGAGAAATGGAAGGGCTTTTTATGACATTATGTTTACTCAGGCAGATCAGAAAGTGGAGATCTACAACATTTAATAACATGGTTTGAGTTTAGGTTGCTCACTAGTGTTTCCTGCAGCCTCACATTTAATTTAACCACATGCTTGTGTTGTCAGCAAAGCCCCCGAGCTACTCTCCGAAGCCCCAGGATTGCCCTCGGGCACTTTCCTCTCCTTTTGCAGATAAAGGACCACAAGGCTTTGCATATCAAAATTTTGCTCTTTCGTATGCTACAATTTTACAGTGCCAGTCAGAAGTTTACCTAAACTTAACACTTGCATGGATGCTAGTGTAATTTGATAGTTTTAATGATTTATTTGAATGGTTCCTTATTAAGAGTTAATGCACAACAACTTTAATTAATTTTAAAACAAGGATTGTTTGCACGTTTGAAATTTGGTCATTTGTGAAGTTGTGATTTTCTTCCCTATCTACACAGGGTCAAAAATATAAATACAGACTTAAAGATACGTACACACATCCCCACTAATGTCCCTTAAGAAGAGAAAAAGGCACTTTTTGTAGCCATCAGCAAAGTCCTGTCATAATTCTGCCTGGATATTTTACACTTCTTATCAGGAATAGAACAGGTACATCTAAAAAAATTTGAATATTGTGTAAAAGTGCAATATTTTTTGCCAGTAATTTCAGAAAGTGAAATGGTTATTTTAGAGATTCATTACACATAGAGTACAAAATGTCAAGCTTTTATTTTGTTGTACTTTTGATAATTATAGGTTACACAAAGTAGAAACCAAAAATTCAGTATCGCAGAAAATTAGAATATCACATTAGACTAATCAAAAAATAATGTTTTAAGCACAAATATCAGGCTTCTGATAAGTATGGTCCTCCACTTGCATGAATCACTGCATCAACGCGCCGAAGCATGGAGGCGATCAGCCTGTGGCACTGAGTAGCTGTAGTGGAAGCCCAGATTTCTTTGATTGTTGCCTTCAGGTCTTCTGCCTTGTTGGGTCTGGTGTCTCATCCTCCTCTTGGCAACAGCCATGAGTTTTCTATGGGGTTCAGGTCAGGGGAGTTTGCTGGTCATTCAGGAAAAGGAAACCCAATTGTCAGCTTTTGGTACCTTTGGCAGTATGGGCAGCTGCCAACTGACCCAGAGTGAGAGACCGTTTAAAGGCTGAGGAAATCTTTGTAGATGTTTTGAGTTAATTAGTCAATTAGGTTGGGACACTATGAGCTTCCGATAATCAACTTTTCCACAATATTCAAATTTTCTGAGACACTGAATTTTGGGTTTTCATTATCTGTCCGCCATAATCATCAAAATGACAAGAAACAAAGGCTTTGAATATGTCACTCTATGTGTAATTATTTTATATAACATGAGTTTCACTTTCTGTGATGACTGGCAAATAAATATTGCACTCTTACACAACATTCTAATGTTTTTAGATGTACCTGTAGAGCTGATCTGAAACATACAAACCAACAAGTTTAAAAGCAAACTCAGCATTTCCAAAAGCTTGATGGCAACCTAATCCATCCATGGACCACAACAAGAATGGTTTCATAATATAAAAGCATAAAGGTGAGGCTTTTGAACCCAATAACGCTGTTCAATGTGGGTGCTAGGACCAATATAGTTTCTTTTACGACCTTGTAACTTGCTCAGACTCTTCAGCATCAACTCCGATAATGATTGAAATTTGTACACTATTGGGTGCCCGGTGTTAAAAAAATACACATTAAAACTGGGTTTGAAATGAAGCTGAAGCGCAAGTTCAATTGAAGAAACTCATCGCCTGCCTCCATTCAGAGTCCGATCCGCTTCTGATGTGAGCCAATCAGCTACGAACTGCACCTCCATGAAGCCAATCAGCATCCCGCGCTCATCTTAAAAGCAACTTCCAATCCACGTCTCAGCCTGCTAACCAGCAAGCGCAAACGGATTGCATGTCGGATTTACGAATCAGATTTCCGATTCAACCCACCCCCAACCCCTTCTCCACCATCGTAGCTGAGTTCATCTAGCTTCTAAGACGTTCCTCCATCCTCAACCCATCAGAGTGTTTTCTCCCTTCAGTCTTCATCACTCCCTATCACCCCGCTATTGGTCCGGCAGAGGACCACCATGTTGGGCCCGGTTCTGCCAGAGGTTTCTTCCCAAAGGGGAGTTTTTCCTCTCCACAGTCGCTTCAAGCTTGCTCATCATGGACAGTTCATGCAAACCTGTGTTTATCAAGTTGGACATCTATCTTAAACAGATCATCATATGGACTGAACAAACTTCTTCTATCTCCACTCCACCACCAGTTTCAGACCTGGGGGGGGAACATACCTGTTCTCATACATCTACTTATGCATATTAAAGTATAATTCAGCATTAATGTTCCTGCCGAGGTCTGAGCGCCAAAGACTTAAAATATTGTGTCAATAAAATCCTTCTAATTGCTATTTCTTTCTCTGTGAGTTTTTCAGATTGAAATGAATATATGGGTTGACATTAAGCTTCTGTAATGGTCCTGACCTCGGTCCTGTTAAATATATCTGGACAATCTTGAAACCAGGACACCAGTTAAAATAAACTCTGCTTACGATAAGAAAATGGGTGAATATTAAGCTAGAGCTGTGTTACGAGCTTGATGAAGTCTACAAAAATGCGTGGGTGTGCAGCTTGCTAAAGGACATCTATCCAAATATTAGTGGAGGAGGTTTATATATATATATATATATATATATATATATATATATATATATATATATATATATATATATATATATATACTCGCACACAGTATTTGAGAGTGAACCTATGTGAAATAGATGATGAATGAGAAAAAAAAAATCAAACTCGTGTACTAGAGTCTAGTCAACAAAATGCTTTGAGGTTGTTTGTTTTTTATCGTCATTCCAGGCTGGAAAAAGAAGATAAGAACTCATAAGAGCTGACAAACAGCTCGAGCCGCTGAACAGTGCATGACATTTCTAACATTTTTCTTTTGGTGAGATTTCATCACGCGCTTTGTTCAAATCTTGTTCTGTTTGGATATTCATGAGCGGAGCTGACATCCCCTGTACAGCCACTTCCACAGCAGCTGCAGTCGCTCCTGTGGGTGTACAAATACCTAATCGCCTGTAACGGCATACATTAAACATTTATTGACAAACTTTTAACAGGGTTCCCAGGATGTGTGATATTTAAAGGGGGGCCGAGAACATCACAGCAGCTGAAGAGGAGCCGCGTTTTCAGGCTTTAACGCAGCTCGTGACTGACGTGTGGCCCAGCACACAACTTGGTTAGCAATGAAGTGAGATCCACCAGTAAAAAGTCCCCCTTCCTGCATTCTGGTGCTATGAACACACAAACAGTAATGATCGTTCGCTCAGTTTGAACAAAAAAAAAAAAAAAAAACATCTCCTGCAGCAGGCCGCACGCAGCAGCCGCCGTCATTAATAACTTAACAACGATGTACAATAATCTGAAACTGAAACATTTGCGCAAGGACTCAGTTTGAGATCCAGCCTGGGGTGGGTGGGGGCTCGTTGCTCATGTGTAACAGATGAATTATCAGTACAAGGCCCTTCGCCGGCTGTCTGTCATTGCTTTGCTGTCTGACGTGCTTTTGGGCGACGAGCTGACGGTGCTGAAGGTGTTAAAGGGAGCACAGGGACTTATCTCCTCAGCTGTAAAATGATTTTCTGTCTCTTCAGGAGGCCGCGTGAAAGCGTGTGCGCGTGTGGGGGGGTATCAGTGATCTGAGAGTAATTAAGATATGGGCTCACATCACACACGGGGGCTTTGCACGCGGGAGACAAGCAGATAAAGTTAAATGTGAAATAGTTGAGTTTAAAAAGGAGGGACTTTGATTAATTACAAAACTCTCAAAGGATGGCACACCCCCCTCTCTTACGCGCTGAGCCGCTATCCAAGTGGAGCAGCTCTGCCGCCGATGACCCCAACACCTCAGCTTTATCTTCAACAGGCAGGTTATCTCATTAGTCGCCAAAGCTCAGCCATTCATTTGCGGCGCTGGTCTTTGTGCCAGACTCAAATGTGTCATTATATTTGTCTCAAGCTGTTCCATGTAAAGATTTTCTTTAACGGCTGAGGCAGTCGCGTCCTCCATGGAGTCTCTATTGAGTTTATGACTCATGCCTGCAGTTGTGTTTTAACTTAGACTGTGTACATTTTCGCTGCTAAAAGGGCTCATTACATGGCTCGCTCTGGGATTTATTACTCTGAAAACATCTGTTAACACCATGATGATATATCAACACTAAAATAAAATACATATGAAGATCGTATATGAGCTGCATTATATCAATGATACTTCTGGCATTATTAGCTCTATGAAAGGATCAATGCAGTTTACACACCTGTTCAGTGCGCACAATGGCAGACTTAAACTCACAACGGGGGGAGTCTTGTTGCATAAATGAATGGTTGCAACAATGCAATACCACACTAAATCGTGGCTCTGCATTATATATATATATATATATATATATATATATATATATATATATATATATATATATATATATATATATATATATATATATGTGTGTGTGTGTGTGTGTGTGTGTGTGTGTGTGTGTGTGTGTGTGTGTGTGTGTTTGGCACATCAAAAGATAATTCAATGTTATAAAAGTATGAAACAGAGGTTAAGCGCATAAGATGAAAACATTTTTCAAAGGGTATCAGATTCATACAATGGTGTGTGACTTTTTGCTGGTCTTCAACGTAAAATCCCAATGAAATACACTGAAGTTTGTTGTTGCAGTGTGACAAATTGGGGAAAACTTCATTTTTGACAGCTACTGCAGATGAGTGTTGTGTGATATTTTTAAATGTTCTTTAAATGATTCTTGAAATCTTGAAATCATTTTATTGTTATGTTCTCTGGTATTTATAGACCTATGTTGTAAAGTTTTTTATTAACAAATTAATGAATGAATCCCTGCGATAGACTGGTGACCTGTTCAGGGTGTACCTGCTTCTCGCCAATTGATAGCTGGAGATAAGCACCAGGACCCCTTGGGACCCCATGAGGGATAAGCGTGCATAGATAATGGATAGATGGATGAATGAATTAATAAATGAATGGATATGGACTTTTAAAATTAAACTGAAGTATAGTCAGAAGTAAAAAAAAAAAGAGAAAAAGTTAGCACTTCCACCAAAGGAATCTAGCTGATAATTGGAAGAAAACAGTCGGGTACAGAACATCTGTAAGCTGCAGAAATATCCCTCACATCAGCCCTGCACTCTGTCTATGAGAAATCCTCCCAGCTATTGATACGTGTGCGATTTTCTTGATTTAAGAAACCCTCTCTTTTCCCATCCATTGAATTTTCTTTTGAATACAGGTCTTTAATTTAGGAGAGATCCCTCATCCTTTCTCACTCATGCGCAAGAACAGGGTAAGTAATCAGTCTCTCTTTCTGTCCGGGCTCTGTTTATGTTTAGGCACTGTTCTTTGAGACTTCAGTGGGTAAGGATATTAACGGCACTGAATCAGATATTTCAAAACTTTAAACCACTCATAATTGTTATACTTTATAATTTCCTTTCACTGTCTCCAATACTTGAGTAGAAGACAACTGGGTTTAATGGCTAATGGCCAATTAGGGCAAGTGAGTCACTGGCTCTACCTGTTATTCTGCTTAATGTTTATAACATTTCCTGGTGATCGATACATATCTGGAATGATGCCGTGTGAGTCGTTTTAGTCGTATGTCCCAAGGTGTTGAGAAACCCCACGGGGGACAAATCAGTGCTGCAGAGTTGGTCTTAGAAAGATGAAACCTGAGGTCACCTCCATTGTTTAGCATTGTTTTTCACGTTGGATGTAGACAGCTTATTTCATGCCTCTCCTATACCACCTGTCTTCCCTATCCAAAGTGTGCCCATTGCTGTCTTCAAACGATCGTCCCTTGTCCTTGAGATGTAAATGAATGATGTAGAAGTCTGAACATTCCTCACTGCACCGGCATGCATATCCCACACCACTGAGTTTGTGTTTGGGTGTTATCCCCAGGATGAACCACTCTCTGGTTTTCAATGAGAGGTGAAACATCTTAAGATTTCTCAGATTTTTCACTTGCTGCACTGGTGCTGTGCTTGGACGTGACCGTGACTTAATAATAATTGGATAATAAGGGAAGTAGGCATGTGGACGGAAAAAAAAGAAGGAATATTTAAAATAAAAAAACAATCCATGACAAATTAACATTATCTAAAAATCACACCTTTAAGAAAGATGGGGGAAAAAATCCTGCACAGAAACGACGCATGAACTGAAAGCTGTAACATCCGTTTGTTAATTACCTTCAGCGGTGCTAAACACCGTTGCATGCAGGTTCTGTACTGCAGTTGGTAGGTTTTGATAGACTCAGCAAAAGAAATGGGAACAAGTCACATCTTTTTGACAGGCTGCAGCTGCTAACAAAGGCCCTAAAGATCCAAGTTAAAAATACTTGTTTACCAGGCTGACACTACACGGGTTCATCACTTGAGAGGCTTTTTATGTTTGAATAATTCATCGGTCAGAGTTAAGCAGCTTAAAAAGAAATTCTGAAAATGATCTGGGACTGGCCTGAAAATTAATGAAATTGCCAAAGAAGAAAATAACCTTCAGAAAATGTATCTGAAGTATTGATCAAGACCACATTAAAAGGGTTGGAAGAAGGTTTAGTTGCTTAAAGCAAAATATAGAGAACTGAAGGATGACTCAATACGTTTGGACTGAACTTTTCGGTCCAGAAGTTTACATTATTTAAAGTACATCTTCTAGATGCTTAAGTTTATCAGTTTTAATAACGTGAGTTGGCTGTTTCCCCTTTCCAACTAATCAAATTCAAACAGTATTTATATTAACCTAAATGAACTCAGTGCAACCTGATAGTATTGATAAATGGTTTCATCATTTTCTCCATGTGTGTATTTTCCAAAATGTCTGCCTCCCCCTTCAAGCCGTTTCTTCTGAGGATATCAGCTCAATATGTGATGCCGCAGCATCAATTTTGTCACATTTTGAAATGCTTTGGCTCACCTCCTCATGGAAAATAATGCTTTAATTTACAGTCCGGGGAGCGGCACGAGAAGCTGAGGGACAAGAATGAAGAAATAATCTACAAAGAAAAAAAAAAAGCCAGAGGATTCATCACTATTCACATTCCTTCAAAATGTGGTTGCTTGCTCCAGTTAGATTGATAACAAAAGCTTTTTTTGAAGGGTTATTCCTCAGTTTTAGTGGGAAGAGTCTACAGTTTCACAGTTTTCTTTTTGGTGAATTTATGGTAGAAGTTGAAACAGCTGACCAAAGAAGAGGAAGGGAGGAATGGAGGAAGGAAACTGGAGGGATAGGTGGATAGATTTAAAAAAGGAAGATGGATGGATAGACCTGATCTCAGATAAGTTAAAACCTATCGATGGATGGATCGATGGATGGATGGATGGATGAAAGTATGGATTAATAAATGGATGATATAAGGAAGGAGCATGGATGGATGGATGGATGGATGGATGGATGGATGGATGGATGAAAGTATGGATGAATAAATGGATGATATAAGGAAGGAGCATGGATGGATGGCTGGGTACAGCTTTTAGTTAATATGGTAAAAGAAAATGTACATGAATATTTTCTACGCTCTGTTTTGTTTTTCCATGCCCATACATACGGAGCCTGATTCAACTTAAATCCCATTCCAGACGTTTCCAGGCTGCACGGCAACCCTGTTATACACACTGAGCAATCACACCGAACTGTTTGAAGTTTGCCTTTCAACATTAATTTTTCTTGGTTTAATCACAACACACCTGCTTCAGTGACAAACCCTTGCTCGCTGGTTGTTATTTCTCACAGGTGACAAATCCTCCCTTCATGCTGGCGAAAGATACCGAGCCAAACTGGAAAAGGAGGGGAAAAGCGACAGTGAGTGAACAAGAAAGAAATTCTGCAGTCCACGTAAAATGAGGAGTCGTAAGAGCTCTGCACTGTGACTTCAAGATGATATTTCACCCTGCACAAACAAGATGAGGCGCACAGAGAGAAAGAGCATTGATCTAGCTGGCACCAATCATAATACAACTACCCCATCCCTCCCCCCCGCCCCCCAAAGTTTGCTTTCTGGCATTCAATCAGGACTTTATAAATCATTTCGGGTTATAAATCGTTCTGCTGCTTAGGCCCCAACCCGTAGTGCTGAGAGATGAGAAACTTGACGGTGAGCGTGCGTGTGAGTGTTTTTTATTTTTGTGTGTGCGCGCGTGTGTCTTCTGCTTCTGAGGCATCATCTGCCATCTGGCCTCCAAGTACAGGGGCCACATGGTGGGAAAGCAAATGTCACTAGTCAGGCCAGCCAGTGCCAAGTCCTGATGAATGACGTCAGAAGAGGCCTACACTGCTCAAATAAACAATCCAGCCACAAGCTTCAATCCCTCCGTGACCCTTCATTTACCTTATTGCTGTTTACTTGCAATGATGGTGACAGTAATCTAGGAATTAAAGCTTAAACTACAAGGACAGCAGGGACGACAAAAGTCCCTCTGCAAAAGAGTTAAATGGCATGAAAAAGAAGTTACAAGGATGTAAATGTAGAGATTGTTGAGATTTATAGATTGCTACAGTCAGATTATCTAAAATCCAGATTGAATAACTCATGGACGTCTGAGCCAGCAGTAAATCCAGTGACATTTGTAAATATTAATCAGCTGAAATGGCAATAAAACGCTGATCGCGATCCAGTGAAACGGAACCTCGCGTCTGCCAAACAAATATTGTTTCAACAGTAAGAAGATTAGATAACATTTTTTGGTATCTCATATTTTTTGGAAGCCGTTCCTTGTGTTCCAGCAGAAACGTCTCATAAACTGATGTGCACTGGTGATGAACAATGAACCCTCAGTATGCTGGTTAATGTTGAATCGGATTCTGAGCAGAACTCTGAGGCTAATTTCTGTCTTTATCTTAGACATCACTTTACTGCACAGAAGCAGCTGAAGCGGAAAGGTTTCAATGCCTGCCATGAATGAATAAAAAAAGGGTGGAAAAAGTGAGACTTTGCTTCAATTCTAGGCGGTGGACATGGAAGCTTGTGAACCCGTAAAAACATTTTGGTTTTAGGTGCTCACATAGCATCTGCTTACCCCGCCCTGCCACTACTAATGAGTTCAACACATTCAAACAATGCAATGTCCTTGCAAAGAATTACCAGTGCAGTAAGTGTTTGCTAAGCGGGGGCCTTTAGCTTTTAATTACACATTATGCACCAAGCCCACATCCTTTTTTTCCCCTGCACTGCAGCAAGGCCACTGGATATAAAACAGACGAGGGGGGAAAAGTTCAGTTTGGTTTAATAGTCATGCTTCAGATTTTTTTTTATTTCAGCTGATGTGCCTGCCCTTGTGCAGTCGTGGCAGTCAATATTTATTTTTCAAGATGTCTCAAAGCCCCACTTGCTGCAGTGGATGTGCAAGAAACACAAACAATCACAGCAAAGACAACTTACTTTACCTCCTACGTCTCTTGAACAGATGACAGGAGCTGCATTTACCTATGAATACACAGAAAAGTTGACGGATGGAAAAATTGATTCATGTTCATCCCATTTAAGTGATTCAGAAATCCCTAATCCGGAGGGACAAGAAGGGGCCACAAAAAAAAAAAAAAACTTTTCATGGAAAAGTAAAACAGAAATTACACAAATGAGGAGTACTGAACAAGGCACACTTTCTACAGGATGTAAATCCAAAGCGATCCCATAAAGTTAATGACAGCAATACATCTATCAACGACTATGCAGGAAAGAGAGATGGTCGAACACTAAAAACCCAGAGCCTAGGGTGCTCTCTTTAAGGAATACAAAAAATGAAGTACACAAAGTTAATGGCAGCTATAGCACTAATAATGACTCCATCCGACACAGAGATGTGGCTAAATACAAAACTACCCAGTCACGTTCTATCGGACACAAAACAAAGAGAGAAAGCAAGGTGAATAGCGATGTCCTTCGGATCTATTCAGGATAAAGACATGCCCAGAACTCCTTTTAAGCAAGTGGAAAGAAAGAAACAGCAAAGTTTCAGGCAGCAACAGTGCTGTCTGTGGCTCTGTCACAGAAGCTTAACATATTGCCTGTATGACTTTTAATGTGAAGTAAAAGCAAAAAATTGCATGAAAGCAATTGCAGCAATTCTTCTGCTAGTGGCTCTATCAAGTATAGAGATACACCTAAACATAGAACGCTGGGCCAGGAATGTCTTTCATAAAAATTTGGAAATTAGCTGTAAGGAGTAAATTTATCCCCATGTAATTCTTTTCTCTTTCTAGAGGGCAGTGTATGTACAACTTAAATATTTAACTACTAAATGACCATTTAATACTGATAGTTCCATTAGGATATATTAGTCTGGACATGCTGAGCTTTATGTAGTGCCAGGAGAGACCTATGATACTGCAAATATGCTTATAATGACAAATTATATGGAGAGCACTACAAGTGTTGGGAGCCAGACATATCCATATTGCAGACTTGCAGTTATCTGACTACCAGCGGTGGATAGACTACACATTATCCACAAGGTTCTCAGGCATTAGTCTGCTACTCCGGCCAACTCCCTTCCCTACAGCACAGCGGCGCATGATCACACTGCTTTACATTTAGTACCCGCTCACACATGCATGCGGAAACAACAACACCAGCTGCCGTATGCAATAAAGAACCACGAGGACCTACTCTATTTTACACATCCACAGGGGGTCAATAACTCATTAGAGCCAAGAAGAGGCAGAGGCAGCTGAGGGAGCTGACGTAGTGGGAGGTGGGCTGCTCGGCTGTGTGCTGTTCACCTGCAGACATCCGCGTGTCATTGTGAGGTCACGAGGACGATTTGCGTGTTCATTAGCAGCATTTCATAAAACACACCAGGGGTGTTTCTGAGTCTTAGACTGGATATTAGTTGGAATTGTCCTGCTTTTATTCTCCTTCTAGGAATTTTCCCCTCCAGTTGCGTGGCCCCTACTTCTCACCCTATCAGCTCTTTATTCAATACCGTTATATTGCCTTCCATCATGCTGAAGTGCTCACTATTGAGGTTACTTTGAGGTTAAAACAGATTTCTGCAGAGCATTGTCCTACTGAACCTAATTTATACATTAAAGCAAACACTGGCACTGTAGATCACTCATCAGGGTCATATTGTTTCAGTAACCCATAAGATAGCCTCAATCCTTTCACAAACTTGATTTTTTTTTCTTGATATGAACTGAATAAAATGGTGGCTTCCCTCTTTGCTTCTTTTCTTAACAAGCCCTGGCTCATCTCCAGCGAAAGGAAGACTCATTTGTTTAATCATCTCAATCAGTGAGCGGGGCCCGACTAAATATAGAAAACAGAAAACAAGCAGCAGTGTGGGCTGCATTAGTGTACACAACGGACAGTCTGTTACTGTCAGAGCATCAAGTGCAGAAAAATATGGCTGCGTGTGTGCAAGCCCACACGGATGTCTAAAGCCTTATCAGACAGTGCGTGTATGTTTGGGTTTGTTTTGGGTGCTTGCCTCTGTATTAAAGCAATGAACACCATTGAGAACCTGTTGACAAAATTCATCCTGTTACACAACCCATCAAATCCCTGAAGTCAAGTTTAACATGCGAGCAATCATTATTTGGACCGATGGATGGAGGATTTGGAAGTATTTATTAATTTATTTTTCACCACAAGCCACTGTCACGATTTTTTTTTTGTTGATTTAGATTCTAGCCTTGACTACCTTGACTACTAGCGGCAAACATCAACGTGTTAAACACAAAGGGATTTCCTGACAAAATTTGCAGAAATAGCAACAGAAGGTGTTCAACCTTGTTGAGGACACGTGCACTAATTGCCTGCCGCACGAACCTAATCCATAAAGACACAAACTATGTAATGAAATCACCTGGGCTGCTTTATGTCGACGCTATTCATCTGAAATCACCTTGGAGCTCAACCTTGGAAATTTGTGCTTTCATGAAGTGTGTCAGTGCCTCGCATTGTGCCATTCATTAGATCACAGAGGAGTGACGTATTTGTTTTATAAGGGAACAAAGGGTGAAGCTGCAGTTGTGCTGAAAGAGAAAATCCACACACTAAAAACTAAAAATGCCAAGAAGGAATAAAACATCACATTTTATCGCTCAGTTTTTATTGTTTTGTAAACAATAATGGTCTGTTCAATATTAACAAACTGGAAATATCCCAAATAGATGGTATCACCACAAAACTATACAATTAAGAATTTGGCCAAAAATGGTACTCTGCCAATTTCTTATTGTTTAACAAGCCAAATAATGAAAATGTTGTTATTTCCTAATCAATAAAAATTCATTAAGATTTTGAACTGACAAAATGTTTTTGCTATAAACATATAAACCAACCATGTGTCTGATGAAAATTTTGGGAAATTTTGTGGATAGTTTTGTAATTCCTTTGATTTCTCTTAGTTTAAACTACTACCTGAATCATAGAAACTGCAGCACTTTTTTATGTATTACTGTCTTTCAAATAAAAAAAGGGGGGATTTGGTCAAAAGTTAGTAATGCCACATCAGAAGCCCAATCAGTGCACATTTATGCATAACATCACCTGATTAATATTAATTAAAACGGCTACCAAACCAAATGGTCATTTGCAAACTGTGTTACATGTGATAAGTGTCACTGTTTTAGACCCCAAACTATTCATATTTTTCTTGATTGGAAATATTACTGATTTTTTTTTGTAAGCATGAAAGTAAGTACAAGTCTTGTTTTGAGACAGACAACATATGGGGGATGGGCAAGTATTACACTATGGGCTTCACACAATAAGGGGAAATTCCAGTTACTCACGTGTTTTTTTCTCATAGCAAACAGGTTTAAATCGGAGGACTTTCGCTCAGTTCTTTCTGAAAACGTTTCAACACCTATCCAGGAGTCTTTGTCAGTTCTGCCTAAGAGGATGGGCCTCCATGTCCTTAAAAACAGCAGCGCTCCAACTGCAGGTTGCTCAAGTGTGAGCCACCAGAATTGACAAAGACTCCTGGATAGGCGTCGAAACGTCTTCAGAATGAACTGAACAAAAGTCTGGTTGCTTCTAATTTAAGCCTGTTTGCTGTTGCGATGACCTGGATAGCTGAGAATTCACACAGGAATGTTTTTCTAACATTATGATAAAAGGACTTTAAACCATTTGAACAGCATTTGGTAAAAAATAAAAAAAAAAAAAAAATGTTGACTCTGTGGCAGCTTGTCAATTCAGGGTGCTTAGGCGTTACACACTCCCATCAAAATTGCAGTACTAAAGTGTAGACAAAGTAAACATAAATTACAAAATGAAAAGTGATTTTGTAATTTAATGGGAATGCTAAAACCTTAAGTTCTTTTTTTAGCATTCCTATTTGGGATTTCTTTTGGGGGTTAAGCCTTTTTTGAATAGGCCTCCTAATTTTAATGTTGGAAAGGCAAGGTGTGCCAGACAGATTACTGTGTATGTTTTTTTGTAACCTTTTGGCTCCCAGGTCAGTTCATGTAGGTCTCTAATTGGTTACTTAATGTTTCTCTCGGTGCCTGTTGCCAATCAGTGCTTTTTTGGCATTCTTCATCCAATCAGATTAATTAATTCAAAAACAGGAACAGAACTTGGACCGGACCGACCAGACTTAAAAATCCAGCAGCTGGCAAGTGAACGTGGGCGGACTTATGTTCAGGTAAAGTTTATTTTTGTATGGTGATCTATGACCTGTAGTGGTATACCCTGATGCCGGCCAATGCCTAGTTACAAATCTGTAAATGTTCTTCCTTTTGAAAGAACAAAATTGGCAGGGGTCTGTATTCTGAAAAGTTTACTCCTGCACGATCAAACTGAGCAGGCATTCCTCTCTTTGGTGCCAACCTCTGGAATATTTAAATGCCCTGATGAATTCATAGCCCCTGGGCCTGACTGCTCAAACTGAACACTGAGTGTGCGCTGACATGCACCGCATACACTAATGGGACTTCTGACAGTTCAGTGCATTCAGCCCTCAAAAAAGCAACATGCTGCGCTGTGACAGAGGGAACCAGACGGGTGTGAATGTTGTGTAAGCCGGCTGAAGATCTGGTGTGCAGGAGGCCAAAGGTCCGACTGCTGCAGCATCTAATGTGTCCATCAGCCAGACAGTTAAACTGTCAAACCGTCCCAGTGCAACGCAGGGAGCTGCATCCTGCTCATTTCCCTGCAAATTAAATAAGAGCAACAGCTGCAGTACGTTTCCCACACCTCACCCTGACTGGCCATCCATTTTCAGTGGTCTTACTGGCACGGTTCCTAAGAGCAGATAAATCTGCGACAGCTTTGAAAGCCCGGGCGCTGTCCGTGGTGCTGAATGGCAGGCAAAACACTTACCTAAAGCTCAACGTGAACTCACTCTAATATTTGAAGCTGAGGTCAGACACTGAGGCTCCCCAGAGGCCACAGCTGTCTTTGGCCCTGTGGGAGACTGCCCTGCTGTTGCATGAGGGATTGCGCGCTTTTCATTGATTATAGTTATTTGGGAAAATGTCAGCGGATTGGTGTAGCGCAATGATGTTGACCTTCGAAGCTATTCAACAGTATTACAGAACAATGCGATTCATAAGACAATATTGATCATCATTTGCTGCTGATATGGGAAAAGCGCTCCAGCACATTTCTCATGTCAGAATGCAACCCTTTCCAGGCGTGTGTTTCCAAAGTTTCTGGTTCCTTTTACCCAATTTTCATAGTACAAACCCAAAATGTTTCCCATTAATTTTAATTATCGATGGCTGGATGAATGGATGAACACCCTCCCCCCAAGCAGACTTCACTACCTATCATCTGTCCTTCAGGTGTCCTTTTATAAGGATGTGATTAGCTATCCCTCCTTTACTTCTCAGCTGATTGCAAGTGTTTACCCTTGGCCTAAAGTATTGACTCAAACTGCGTAATTTGATGCATTTTATGATTTCAAAAGGTATCATATTTTCAAAAGTCAAAACTATTTTCTTATTGCTAACATCAAAATCAGCCTAATGTGTTTAGATGTCTCCTTGTGACTGGGGATTATTTTCAAGATTGACAAGTTTTGAGTGCAACCCGAATAGGAATTTGAGTATTATAACCAAATATTTTGCTCACAAGCAAAAATGTAGTTGTAATGTTCTCACGACTTTATTTCTTAAAGATAGACTTGCTCACATTTTTGAAAAAGTCCAAATATGGTCAATATTCTGTTATCAGCTGCCTGATAACAGAGCACCACGTGCATCCAGACTTTCAGTTCTTAAGCAACTCACATATTTCTCACACTATCACATAACACGTCAAGTTTCTCAACAAGTGGCAAATAAATTCTCAGCAAGCAATAAAAACCTTGCAGAAACCACTTTTCATTTTTGTTGAATTATAAAAGTCTTAGCATCATTTCAAAAAATGTCAGTGCAGAATCATAACTATGACATCAGAGTGTTTTTCAGCAATTTTACTTTGAGCTTTTTCAAACAATTTGAAAAATTTGATTAGAATTGCTCTATGTTGTGTAAATTACTCCAGTGTGGCCTTAGGTCCCAACTCTGGTCTTTGGGGCTCCCTACATTAAATAAATAGGATCAACATCAACATGGCTTTTTTAAATATGAGGAAATCCTGTGGAGAAAATATGCAGGAAAACTTAAATCCCATCCCTGGACTTCATGATATCTCAGGTAAACTGCGGCCGCTGTTGATCCACGTTGCTGAAAACACTCCAAACACAAATGTTAGACGAGCTTCAGGAGATACCGCCTACTTAGACTACAGATACGCATTGAACAGCTCCCCATGCGCACGGTGAAGCAAGGCAAGCAGAGGAATTTCTGGGTGCAGAAAGGACCGCTCCCCCCTCCTCTCTCTCTCTCTCTCTCTCTCTCTCTCTCTCTCTCTCTCTCTCTCTCTCTCTCTCTCTCTCTCTCTCTCTCTCTCTCTCTCTCTCTCTCTCTGCATCCGATTTTCCTCTCAGCTCTCCACTGCTCGGTGATGAGAAAAGGGGGAGGTGAGGGGGGAGGAAGGTGGTCTTGCAGTCGACGAGAGAAAAGGAACATGAGTTTGCTGAGGAGTAGCTGCAACGAGAGGGGAAAACCTTTGGACAGGAGCCCTGCGGATTGGTAAAGAAGGGACGAATGACCCCTCTCCGCTTGGAGTCCGCCGCTTCAATTGTTTAACTTGTTGATGCAACGTTAGAGCACAGTTTTCCTTTTTTTTCCCTCCTCTCTTTTCCATCGTCTGGCTGCAGTGAGTAATAGATGGCTGGCGGGATTGCAAATATTCTCTTCCTAGGATTAGTATTTTATTGAACTCATCGCGGATGCAGATTGATGATGGAGCGTCTCTATGGTGGGTGTTTTACTTTTACTTGGATTTATTTCCAAAAAGAGAAGAAGAGAACAAAAAATCCTGGTTATTGTTGGAATGAAAATGTGGGGATCTAATTGATATTCTGCCGCAAAGAGTGGGAATTCTTAGCAGAACAGTTAGAAAAGACTGGCTAGGCTTAGTAGAACAGAATAAGTCATATTTGTCTATTTTTCATTTGTTACACTGAGGGTCTCTTGGTCTGCTCTTTCTCCTGCAGATGCAATCTGTCTCTGAGTCGTAGCCCAGTGACAAGCGGAGAAGGGTCGTTTCAAACACTACAGGTCAGCATGGCAGCAGGTGTAGCGGCATGGCTTCCCTTCGCCAGAGCGGCGGCCATCGGGTGGATGCCCGTGGCGAGCACCCCGATGCCCATCCCTCCCCAAGACAAGAGGAAAGCCCAGGACGGGCTCATCATCCTCAACGTGAGCGGCACCAAGTTCCAGACGTGGCGGACCACGCTGGAGAGGTACCCGGACACCTTGCTGGGGAGCACCGAGAGGGACTTCTTCTTTCACGAGGAGACCAGCGAGTACTTTTTCGACCGCGACCCCGACATCTTCAGGCACATCCTCAATTTTTACCGCACGGGCAAGCTGCACTACCCGCGCCAGGAGTGCATATCCGCGTACGACGAGGAGCTCGCCTTCTTCGGCATCATCCCCGAGATCATCGGGGACTGCTGCTACGAGGAGTACAAGGACCGGAGGCGCGAAAACGCGGAGCGTCTCCAGGATGACGAGGAGATGGACATGAGCAACGACGTCACGCCGGTGAATCTGACGTTCCGGGAGTACCTGTGGCGGGCTTTTGAAAACCCACACACCAGCACCCTGGCGCTGGTTTTCTACTATGTCACGGGGTTCTTCATCGCCATATCGGTGATGGCCAACGTGGTGGAGACGGTCCCGTGTGGGACTCTGCCCAACAGGTCCAAGGAGGTCTCCTGCGGGGAGCGCTACGCGCTGGCCTTCTTCTGCTTGGACACGGCGTGCGTCATGATATTCACGGTCGAGTATCTGCTCCGCCTGATCGCCGCACCCAGCCGCTGCAAGTTCATGAAAAGCGTGATGAGCGTCATCGACGTGGTGGCGATCATGCCGTACTACATCGGCCTGGTCATGACCGACAACGACCAGGTGAGCGGGGCGTTCGTCACGCTGAGGGTCTTCCGCGTCTTTCGGATTTTCAAGTTTTCGCGGCATTCTGCGGGGCTGCGCATCCTGGGCTACACCCTGAAGAGCTGCGCCTCCGAGCTGGGCTTCCTCCTCTTCTCCCTCACCATGGCCATCATTATATTCGCCACGGTCATGTTTTATGCAGAGAAAGGCTCCACGGCGACCAAGTTCACCAGCATCCCCGCAGCCTTTTGGTACACCATCGTCACCATGACAACACTGGGGTAGGTGGATGCACGAGTTCCTAAAAGCCCCACAGCTTTGCAGGATGCTTAAATGAAGCGTCCTTACATGCATTGGCAATTCTTGCAGGAATGCCACCTGTGGCCATGTCCTTCATTCTAATACCCAACACATAACTAAATGCAGGAGTGCTATCCTGTTCAGAATTGTTCATGCATATATCTATATATATAATTATGTATGGACAAATACATGCATTTTTAACATTATTTTGTTGAGAAAACACAGAATCCCTCAGTTTTCCACATAGAAATTTCACACATTAAAATATTTGTTTAATCAGTGTTTAATACATTTAGCCTAAGTTTTACCATCCTATAATTGCCGCTTGCAGTTCACCGGTACCAAGGTCTTAAATGTTTTGATTTTCAAAACTGCTAAAATATCCATACTCTTCCTGTAGCATAAAGTCCCTTTAAAAGGAGGCCAGAAAAAGTGCCAGAGTTACAGACCAGATTTCTTCTTAGCTCTAGGGAGCGTTGAGTAAATGCAAAACCCGCCCCTCCTCCAATTTTTGCTGCACACTGCCTGGTCAGCTGGCTGAGAGAATGCTACTACATTTGTACCTTGTTTAAAAGACAGAATAATCTGACAGGAAATGCTTTTTAAGTGAAAAACAGACACTAAAGGAGCACCAGCAATGTTACCAAGGTAACCCTCTCTTGTCTGTTCAGCAGCTTATTGCAGGATGGCTGCCTCTGCAGATACTGTTACTAATTAAACAGCTAAAACATTAGTTTGTTATATTTATTTTTCTATTAAGTGTAGAATTACCAAATTGGTATAATATTCTGCACAACAGAAAAAGTTTTTGCCTACATCAACATTAAAATAACAGTAAATGTTAATCTTAATAAATGTCATTGATAACATAATTAAAATCATACCTATTAATGTCTTATGTTATTTTCTGTAGCATTTGGAATAGTTGTTGCTTTCCTTTTTTAAATGAAAGCAATTAGATCATGTGATACTCTTTGGTTTGGATGTTTATGTAAAACCTCGGCATCATCAGCCAGCAGTGGTGAACAGACTTGCTTTATTACACCGTGCCCAACAGCTGAGGGTGCCAATTCAACAATGACAGGGAACGCAAATAACAGAAACAGAACACACAGGCAATGACTCCCTGGGCAAAAAGCCATATCACCCACGTTAAAACCCTTTCACTGCTTATGTATCGTTAAAATTTAATTAATTCTGCAAAAGGAATTTGTTTTTCAATGATGTCACAAAGTGATCATTGTGATTTTTTTTTTTGCTGTTTTTCATCTCATCGGTGGCGCAAGAGAAGGTTGGGGGGCTTGGGGAGGGCATTCTTCCCCTGGCCTTGGATGCATAAAAAAAGTTTATAAGCATGAATTTAATGGAGGAGAAAGGTTTCAATATCAACAAACTCCTAAAAGTCTAATATGACATTCTATTACATTTTTGTGTGGCAACCCAAGATTTTTAGTGCCCTCCCCCTATCAGCGTGCCAGTTTCAGCATTTTGGAGAGGCACCCCTGCTGATTTGAAATGCTGTCGCAGGTGTGCACTTATGGGGCATATTAAAAAGTCCTCGAGCGGTTCTCAGCCAATCAGAGTGCTGCTGACAAATCTGTCACACACCGCCAATGAGGCCGAACTCTTCATTGTGCTGAAGGTCAAGCATTGTCCCTGCCCATTTTCAAGGTTCTTCTGTGGATCGCTTGTAAAGTTTACAGCAATGAACGGTTCAGGGACTCGCTGAAAAAAAAAAAAAAAAAAGCGGCACTTGAAATAAAAAAAATGGACACCTCACAGCCTAAATGACAAATGAACAAAGCTGAATTTGCAGATCTAAGTGAGGATTAAACTCAATCCAAACTTCTTAGTTATAAAGCAAACTCAAAAACCCAACTCCTCTCCTCTCCTCTCCTCTCCTCTCCTCTCCTCTCCTCTCCTCTCCTCTCCTCTCCTCTCCTCTCCTCTCCTCTCCTCTCCTCTCCTCTCCTCTCCTCTCCTCTCCTCTCCTCTCCTCTCCTCTCCTCTCCTCTCCCTGCACCCTGCCTGTCATTCATCCTCCCTCTGCTCATTTTCCTTTCAGCGAGGTACAGTAAATATTTGAATGCTAATTTCATGCCCATGCACAACGTCAGCGGCTGCTTTGTGCTGATGTCGCATAAAATAATTAAACGCTGTTAAGACGATTACATCACATTAATTTGTATTGATGGGAGCACTCAAGTGCTCAGATTTTCGGTGCAGGAAATACATTAATACTACAGCTTTTGGCCTTTTACCACGATCATGCACCGCATGAGCGAGGTATGTTCTCTGAGATGCTAAAAACCTACACCAGTTGCTTTTTTTTCTTGTCTCTAAATCTACACGAAATCATGATCAGACCTTTGCAGATGTTGGAAATGTAGGCTATTGGTTGGCTTTTCACTCACTGCTGCAGAACTGCACCCCCTCCAATCCATCTCGCTCCTGCTGCTGCTGCTGCTGATGACACAGAAATGAGGTCCTGTTAAAATAATGTCTTCATCTTAAAGACCTCACACCACAAATCAAACATGCAAAACAAATCCCCAGCAGTTGTGTGCGTTAATCTTCACACGGTGCGCACGAGTGTTGTGAGATGTGAACAAACGCCTGAATGAGGACGCGTGCGGCAAAATTAGCTTTTATTTTTTTTTTGGTTTAATACAATTCCCTGCACCTTTTTCTTATTTTCTTGTCTTCACGCCTGCATTGATGCAGCTCCGCTCCTCTCAGTTCTGCAGGAAGCCTGTGTAGTTTTAATTAGTACTGCTATTATTCAAGGTGTTCTCTGTCTCACCACCTTCTTCCTATCTGCTCCTATTATGTGGGTGACACTGAGTTAGTGGATGTACCGTCCTTTTAATGGCACATACAAATCTTCCCCCTGCGCTCACTCAATACCAGTCGAACTACAACTCACCCTCCTAAATGACCAGTGAGCACATAATTAGTAATGAGCACGGTCTGCCATCTCCGGCTCAGTGTTGTGCCGGACATGCCCTCCATTTAGATTCAAAGCACAGATGAAAGATGAGTTGTGCGAGTGGGTACATTATTTATCTTATGGGGGAGCAGCGAAGATATTCACTGGGGTTCGGCTCTGAGTTCTCCTTTTGTGCTGCTCGAGATGGATTTGAAAAAGATGTTTTGTGTGCGAGAACAAAACTGAGATGTCCTTGGTAATGGGGACGTCTCTGTCACTCCATTGTGAGCCGTGACAGCTGGCTGACAGATCTGCAACATGAACTCGAGTCTTCCAGTGGTGCAGAATGCTGCATAGGGGACCACCGCTGGAGCAGGCTGTATAACCTTCGCTAAGAAATGAAGTAGGCCTTTTCTCTTGATCTATCGTTTCCTAAGGCATGCTTTTAGAAAACACATACAGCTGCATTCCAGCATATTTAAATATCATCAAATAGGTCTTTATTTCAGAAATTCAGTTATGAAAGTGAAACTCATATATAGATCCATGATGCACAGAGTGATGTGTAAGCATTAATTGCTGTATATTCAGACGAAAAGCCAAAATTCAGCTTCTCAGAAATGTACAATTAGAATACTTACAGAAGACCTGTAAAAATAACAAACTACTGAAAAGTAAATGCATGTGATATCAGTATTCATCCAGTACTTGGTCCTAGCTTCTTTTGCATTCATTACTGCATCAATGCAGTGTTGCATGGAGGCGATCAGCCTGTGGCTCTGCTGCGGTCTTAAGGAAACCCACGTTGCTTTAATAGCAGCTTCCAGCTCATCTTCATTGCTGGCCCCTGTCTCCTTTTCTCTTTCTTTTGACAGTGCGCCATATATTCTATTTGAGGTGTTCATCAGCAATAATCATACATTTAAAAGGCATTTGCACCTTTGGCATTGTGGCCATGTCCTGCTGAAAAATGAAAATAGTATCTCTGTAATGCTTGTCAGCAGAGTGGTGCAGGAAGATTGGGCAGCTCATCACCAGCAGATGACGTGACTCACTAGATCTTCACATACAATAGAAACTTTCAACTGGACCTCAAACCATTTCAATTTTATACTATTCCATTTGTCTGAAAAGGGCACTTTGAATGGGCTTTGCTTTATTGTTCTTTCTAGGCTGTGGTTATCAATGATGCTTGTGCTCATTTACCTTCCACTCAACTTTCTAATAATAATAATGATAATAATAATAATAATAATAATAATAATAATAATAATAATAATAATAATAATAATAATAATAATAATAATAATAATAATAATAATATTCAAGGCTATGCCCTTTTGTGTCTTACCCTTCTTCTGGAAGGTGATGCTGGACAACTATTCAATTCAATTACATTTTATTTATAAAGCACCAATTCATATTACACGTCATCTCAAGGCACTTTCCAAAGTCAAATTCAATCAAATCATACTGATTGGTCAAAAGGTTTCCAACATAAGGAAACCCGGCAGATTGCATCGAGTCTTGACAAGCAGCATTCACTCCTCCTGAAAGAGCGTAGAGTCACAGGGAGAGTCGTCTGCATTGGTGATGACTTTGCAGCAATCCCTCATACTGAGCATGCATGAAGCGACAGTGGAGAGGAAAACTCCCCTTTAACAAGGTGGAAAACCTCCAGCAGAACCAGGCTCAGTGTGAACGGTCATCTGCCTCGACTATCAAGTCTGCAGTCTTCCCAGTGTGTGTGTAGGTCGTAACGCAAAAGGATTTGGTTTAAATTGGTACCCAACTCACATTCTAATTTCCTAAGAAACTGAATTTTGTGTTTCCATTAGCTTTCTTTGATAATTATCAGCAACAGTATTTCACTGTGTGTCATGGATGTAAAATACAACCTTCCCTTTTTTAATTAAATTACAGAAATAAAGTAACTTTCTGGTGATGCGCTCGTTTATTGAGATGCACCTGCATCTAACAACCTGTAGAGCTGAATTGACTGTCTGTATATAAAAAAAAAATAGATTGAGAGAATGTGCTGCACCGTCCTCCAGGAAGCAAAGGAAATGAGGTGTTTTGGTGTTGTGTTTCAAAGTCCAGGATGCAGAAAAACATCTAACGAATAGCTATTTAGACTGATACGAATGACTTGGTCCTTTCATTTAGCTGCAAGTAAGCTTTCTAAAGACTATCAGAGGCGCCAGTGACTGAAACCTGCACTCGAAGGCAAAGCATCAGATTTTTTTCTGCCGACTCTTCATGCCAGCATGGTTATCATGATACATTTCCCACTATGTATATTTTCAATTTCCCTTTCCCCCCACCCCGTGGAAGCAGAGACAGTGGCGGGCATTCTCTCCCCCGCTGATGGCCCATTGATTGTGCTTAAGCAGACGTGCAGACATTGGGAGAAGAGAGCGGGGGGCTCCTGTTCTGAGGCGCTTGGCAGGCAGCCTGAATGAAAAGGGAAGGGTGCCTGGAGACCAGTGGAGAATCAATAGCTCTGTGCAGCTGCGTGTCATGCCTCTGTGTGTCTTCTGCTCTATGCCACCAAACACAGGACAAGACCCACTTATCCCACCCTATTTATCGAGCCTAATCTCTGCGGCCGCTTTTGGATACCCAACAAAGACGAATGTGCCTCTGTCGAAACGGATCTGCGCAGATTTTCAAGCAACGCTTGACTGGGTGCAGAATGGGAGATTTCTATCTGTGGTGTTTTGCTTTGCAGCTCCTTTGAAAAGCCGTGCTGAAGCATCATCATCGTGACGTGGTTCGATTCTGGCTGTTTGGATTCTAATCTAAAGATATCAGAGTTTATTAGGCTGGAATCAGATGTTGCGGTGTTTTCATGCTACTATTTTCTCTGGATAATCCACACGGTCAGGGTGAATTAGCTGCAGACGGAGTTTTCGGTGCTTCAGATCTTTTTAAGTGATTTAAGGTGTAATGGAGTGCACTGCTGAGAGCAGCTGTGAAAACGGTGGAAGTCAAGCGCAACCCACTAGGGAGGAGGACTGGGAGGACAGGGTTTATTCTGGAACATCGGCACACTCGTTCCTCTGGAACCACACAAACATCGCCGCTGATAGACACGAGAGGTCTCAGCTTCTGACAAGAACATGTTTGTTTCAAACACACACACACACACACACACACACACACACACACGCAGTTTATCTACTTCTCTCCTTTTCGCCTCTGCTTACTCTCGAAATCTGCTGTTATAGACATTGACAATTCCCAGATTTTTTTAAATGAAGTGTATTTTATAATTGTTAAAATCGCAGTTTACCTCATTTAAACAATGTGTGTTTCCGTTTATGTAAAAGCAGGGTATGGAATCTATCAATATTTCTGTAATTACTGTTGCTAAGCATTGCTGCTAAACTGCCACATCACCACTACTGGATCCACCATGTCTGTCAGAAGTTCACGTTTTCTCGCAATGGAAGTCAATATCATAATAATTTTGACCTTTTAATGATGAATTTGAACCGTTCTTTTGCCAATATAGGACAAAGATACAACAAAATGATTTAATGAATGTTAAAGATCTTGGTTTTCAGCTTTAAATTTCTTGTCGATTTTCTCTAACCCACTCATTTATATACATACATCAATACTGATATTTAGAAAAATGTCCCATTGAAAGTTGCAGAGACACCAATTTTTTTTTTTAGATATCAACACGTGTCTGGCATTATTCTGTCCGGATATTCGATGCTCTACTACTGACAATTTGTGGACCTTATTTGAATTGGTTAGTTTCCTGGCATGGACCCAAAAAAAGTAAATATATTCCATGGGGTTGACGTTGGGGTGATTACAGAAGCTTAAAACTGGCTTCCTTTATCTATACCAAAACTAGTTTTGATGTGTGTCTGGGCTATTGTCCTCTAGGAGCACCCAATTGTGCCTAGGCCTTTAACTACCTAGCTGTTGATTTGATACAAAGTTGATAGTTTTTTTTATTCCACCCATGTTGTGCAACGCAGCAAAACAGACCCTGAACATGACGAACCCACCATCATGCAACGCTGCCGGTACAGAGTTGTTAAGTGTGAATTCGTCACCCTGACTCCTTCAGATACTGTTTCTGTTATTGCGGCCAAATCTGTGTCTCCTCAAACAATAAAAACATTCTCCTGAAAGCATTTGACTCGTCCTAACAGTATTTGTTTTGGAGCAGTCACTTTTTTTATGTTGGCTGCCTTTCAACTGGCATCACTGTGGACAGGGACACTGATGCTCCAGCATCGTTCAGTGTATAACAAGCCTTATACACTTGAGCATTTGTGGTTTCTGGGCTGTTTTTTTTTTTTACCATCTGAGCCAATTCTCTTTCATCTGATGGTGGAGGATTGGGTTAGATGACTGCAACGTGGACACAGTTGGACCACAGCATGAGAAAGATCCCCAACACATATCCAAACTGGTTCTAGGGTCTGTTTTGCTGCCAGAGGTATTGGTGCATTGCAGAAAATGAAAGGAGCAATGAAGTAGCATTACCTCCCACTTCTTCAATTCCACCTCAAATCTGAGTTAGACGGTTGAAATTTAAACACCACTGGGTATTCCGACTTATGTAATGGCCTCATTCCCAGCCATATGGAGAACATTTGGAGTACTTTTAAAAGTCGAGTTTGTGCCAGCTGGCAAACCAAGCACTTTAATTGAGGCAGACCACTTGTGATAAGAAGTTAGGGTAAATATCTACCCAGAACCATGCGAGAAGCTTGCAGAAAATATGTTGTTTCTCTGCATCTTGCTCAAATATTCCTGGGGGTGGATGTATATATATATATATATATATATATATATATATATACCCTGTCTGGATTAGCGGAAACCCAAAGTAAACTCTCCACCTAAATGTCTTTAGATTCAATTAAAGGTGTTTATTTGGTAATCAACCCCGCCTCTCTCCCATTGGCAGCTGGAGATAGGCACCAGCACCTCTTGCGACCCCAACAGGGATAAGCACGTCTGAAAATGGATGGACGGATAGATGGATGTTTTGTAATCATTCCACCGTGGAAAAATAACAAATAGCAATTTGAGTAAATCATCAATTGGTATAAATTAATATGATTCTCATTTTGATGTTGAATGTATGTAAACTGCTAAGGGCAGCAGCATGATCCAGCTATGTTTGGATGATACACTGTCCACGTCACCAGATATCACACTACAACATGTAGAAAACAAGTTACTTATACGTACATTGTGGAAGTTAGCCAAAAATGAATTGTATTAGACCGTGGAAGAAGTCAGATTATTCACAGGGAAAACGTTCGAATTCCACTCAGACCTGACCATGAATCCCAATTTTCGGCTTGGCTTAGGGGCTACAGCGATAACCAGACACTAGCACACTGCCACAAAATGAGATTAGGCAGATGTCAGAATGAGATTATGATAGTATGACATCTTTGAAGGGACTTTTTTTTTTAGATATGGTTACATACAGTATTTTGCGGCAATCAGTATCTTATCTGCAGAACACAGCAAAGTGAACTGCCTCAGTTCACAAAATCAGTGTGAATTTCTTACAGGAGAGTTCAGATAACTGCTGGTCAGACTGGAGCCGTCTCCAAAGCAGATCTTTTTCATCTTATGAAACCGACATCTCTTTACATACATCGATTATCCGTTATTTCCTCACATGTTAGTAAGACAAATGTGTTACATATACTCTATCACAGTAAACTAAATGATAGAATATTAATGCGCTTTAAAAAAAAACAATAGTGTCACAGCAGTCAAATATTTTCTTAGTGAGTTTCTCACTGCTTTACTTTTCCATCTAATAGTTACTTTTCTATAGGATGCCTAGCAGGAACAAGCTAGAGCTTCAACCATTTGCCTTCACAAGTCACCTAAGTAGTAAGCACAGTCCAGCTGAGTCTAATGTCATCTCAGTATAAATCCAGCTGTTCCCATGAAGGCCACAGAGTTTTATTAGAGCAGCGGCCCTCAAACTGGGGTCCGGGAACCACGGGCTGGGGGTCTGTAAAATGCACAATGTGGGTCCTGAGTAGGCACTATTGAGGAGGCGTTGGGGTTAAGCTAAGTAACACAATGGACAAATATTTAACTCTGTCCACTTCTTCAAGTAAGGTAAAAGCCAAATCAGCTAAAATTAGGAAGCATGACAAGTTACATTGAGTTTGGCTTTAGCTAGAATGAGGATCAAGCACCAAATCTCAAATGCTAGGTGTAGTTATATATATTTTTAAAAACATACATAATTCCTAATGTATTTAACAGTACAAAAGAAAGAAAGTTTGAGAACCCCGGTGTTAGAGAACATTACTAAAGAAGTAGCATCATGAGGATCAAGTAGCACAGCAGAAAGGTCACGTTAAAAGTTTTTTTTTATTTTTATTTTTTTTTATTAGTTTATTTGTCAGGGACAATGCAGCGCACATTATTACATTCATAATTGTAATAGGCAGAGCCATAACAAAATGTGTAAATGTGTTGCATGAAAGGTTTCTAGCCTATAGGCTAATTTGCAACCCCAGTCCCCAGTCAGGCCTTTATAAAATACATTTTCCTAAAACGTAGCTCACATTGCACAATCATATATAAAATACATTATAAAAGACAACCATTAACATTTTACACAATCCTAACAACATTACACAAAACAACACCTCACATCAAACATAATCTTAATGACTCAATGTTCACATATTTGATTTTCTTTCAGCCAATGTTTCACCTTTCTATTAAATGTTTTCAGGTCAGTTTCTATTTTTATATTTTTATTTCCGTTGGTAAATCCTTCCAAAGACGGATCCCTATCACTGAGAAACTTGACTGTCCAAAAGTGGTTTTGCGCTCCTCTGCTATACAGTTGCCACCCGCTGCTCTCCTAGTGTTAACTCTCCGTGTATTTATTTTTGTCACAAAAGGACAGAGTACGGCTGGAGCTATATTATTTGTGCATTTAAAAATCATCTTAAGAAAAGAAAACTATCAAAATCTAAAACCTTATATTTCTGTACAATCAAACAGTGATGCCACCTATTTGGTTTCTGATCCATCATTTTCAATGCTTGTTTGTATAATGATAAAATAGGTTTAACTGTTGTCTGGGAGGCTTGACCCCATACAGTAACACAATAAGATAAATGAGAAAATATCATAGCATGCAAGAACAGCAAAGCTGCTTTAACAGGTATATGCTGCCTCATCATTCTAAAACAGTTTAGATTTATCCGGACAGTCTTACAGAGTTTATTAATGTGTTTATTAAATTTAAGTTGGGAATCCAGAATAATGCCTAAAAATCTAAATTCCTCAACTTCCTCTATCGCT
The DNA here is from genome assembly GCF_011125445.2 of Fundulus heteroclitus. Taxonomy (NCBI): domain Eukaryota; kingdom Metazoa; phylum Chordata; class Actinopteri; order Cyprinodontiformes; family Fundulidae; genus Fundulus; species Fundulus heteroclitus. The sequence goes on from NC_046362.1 coordinate 11,987,876, forward strand.
TCTTGATCTAATTTAATGGTACATTTTGCTTTCCCTCTTATTGAGAAGCACATAGATACCGTCTTTTTGTGGAGAAGATTCAAGTAGGTTTAGGTATAAAACAATACACCCAGCTTTATACATCTCAAGAGGCTCTGTTTAAATCCTTCATCCAAAAATGGGAACAGGGTAACACAACTGCAACGCTACAGCTGTCCAGTCAAACTGACAGGAGGAGCTGGAGAGATTCACAGCTCAGGTGGAATCAGTTAAAAGAACAGCTTGTACTTGTGTACTCAACATATCGGACTGTTGTGCAAGAGTAAAAAGAACAAAGGCCTTATTAAAAGAACGCAATAAGTAATTCCCATTTAATTTTTACCACAAACTACGAGACTGAGAACACGTCAAGGAATTTGCTCTGGTAAGATAAGATACATTTTTTTGCCCTTCATACAAAACATCATGTTTGATGAAAAATCAACACACATTTCCACAAACGCATCAATACCATGGGGAAAATGGTGACAGTATAATGTTGTGGGGAGGCTAAAGCATGGACAGGGTAGCTGGTCAGAGCTAACGGAAAAATGGATAGAGCTAAAGAAAAACGTCAGTCCTGGAATAAAACCTGCTAGAGACTGCAAAAGATTGGTTAATTGGGTGGAGGATCACCTTCCTGCAGAACAACAAACCTAAACGGGTTAGTTGAAAGCTTATTCATGGGTCAGAATGGCCCAATCCAAGCCCAGAACTAAAGCCATTTGAGAATCTGTGGCTAGACTTAAATATTGCTGCTTATCTATCCAATCTGACTGAGTTGGAACTATTTTGCAAAGACAAATTGGGAAACCATTCATTATCTAGATTTGTAAATCAGGCAGAGACATGCCCTCAATGCCCTGCAGCTTTAATGCCAATGGAAGGTGGATCTGCAAGGTATTGACTCAGGGTTGCTGAATACAAATGTGCAACACATTTTCTTTTAAAAAAAATTAATTTGGAAAATGGTTTTCTTTGTATTTCACAAGTATGGGCCATTTTGTAGTGTTGAGTGACATGAAATCTGAATAAAATACATTCATGTTTTTTAAAAATGTGAAAAAGCTCAATGGACGCTGTAATGGCAGTGAAACAACTCACATGTGTTGAGTTGTGCTTCTACAAGGATACCCACAGAACAAATAAGATAACATTACTGTAAAAATATCAATTCTTACTCTAATTGTTTCACCATTAGGCACATTACCTCTTGGACATTCACCTGAAGGCAGTTTTACCTTAAAAAGCACACAAGTCTGCCTTTTTGCATGCCAAGCTATGGGCTTCTCTTTTTGACCTGTGGTATTCCTCCACTGTCTCTGACAAGTCATTAAAAACAGCTCAAACCTACAAGAATAGCATGAGAGAATTTCTTTTGTGGGTCCTTTAAAGCTGCATACGTTGAAATAGGATAGTTTGCCTTAGTCTTAGATGCTAAAATCACTAATAAGCAATGGAATCAAACCTTTGCAAGAAACAAGAGAGGTTCCTAATTGGGTTTTAATTCTGAACACCCCACATTTTTCTTCGACACCTTAAAAAACCCTCAGCTATTTATTTCCACTTCCATTTACTTTAAATTCAGAGACTTGGCACCAGATTTATCACACCTCCCACAGTGTATTACTGCTTGTAAAGGGAAAATAAAACAGTGCTGTTCCTACGCCACTTTTAATTAACATACAATTTTTACAGTGTAGAGACAACGTGAAAAGGAGCAATCAGTTTCTGTCGCACAGAGTAAGCGCATTGTCCCACGCTGCAACAAACATCCTTGCCCTGTTGTTCTCATCAGAAGCCGAATTTATCGGCAGGTCGTCAGCACTGCAGCCCCACCCACCGAATCCAGCTGGAAAGGCTTGACAAGTGGGGTCCCATAAACCTCTCAGGATAGGATTTATAAGGTAGAGGAAGCAAGGTTAACACACACAAGGGTCACTGTAGGGCCCATAAACCACCATGAGTATAACCATTATCATGCTTGCCAGTTTTGACACCTCAGCCTGGCGGCATTCAAAGCAAGCACACAATGCAAAGCCCTGACATGGTGGTTCGCCGCGGTGCAGAGCGTAGCTTTTTGAAGTCCCAACTCTTCACCACATGTCAAATCTAATTGAAACGTACAGGAACAATCTGGAGGGCCTTTCACTGTTTCTGGACCCAGGAGATAACAAATGCATTCTTGATTTAGTCCTCGTGCGACTGGATAAGTTAGCATGCCTCTGGCAGATGAAGCAGAGAATTTTCACTCTTTTTTTTTTTTTTTCCCCGTTCTTGCGCAGAGCACGACAGTCAGCGAGAACATTTGGTGCGTTTGATTATGGAGTGAGATGGGTGTTATTTTCATGTTCAGAGGAATACATTACACCAGTTGGCATTGTGTGTATTATGCACATTATGAAAATCAGCAAACCATTATGAGAGATGCGACAAACCGGCGTGGAAAAAAAAAAAACACAAGTGGTTAATGTGAGTTGTGTAGGCTGCCGTGCGCCTGTAGGCTCACACTCTCCAACCCAGCCCTCTTTCCCTTCGGAACCAGGTGCTTTATTGGGGAGGAGAGAGGGAATGCTAATGTGAGGCTGGTATAATGGTCCTGAAGTGACAGGTGACTTAATGAGAGGAACCAGGCACTGAAATGTGTTCTGTGCTCGCTCCTTTTCTGCCAATGCAAACGACTGCAAAATGGAGGAGTGAGAGCGAGGGGCGGAAAAAAGGAACCGTCCTCAGAGGAGATTAAGATCATTGTTAAAGACGGAATCAGGGAAAGACACGGATCTTATGTTTTTCTGCTAAATTGAAAAAAGAGAGCCCTGCCTTTCTTCTATCCACTTTGTTAGCAACAACAGTTTCACACTGGCAGCCGAGGAATCAAAAGGGTGTCATGGAGGTGTGAGCTGAATGATGATTGCATGTTACAGATCTCTTAAATACGTTTTATATGGGTTTTTTTTTTTTGCAGAATTTTTTAAAGATGCCAAACGACTGTCTTACTGAAAAATGAGAGCAAATGGGGGCATAGGGGTGGGTGATAGGGAATGGGTCTGAGGTAAATAAAAAGGGTAGTGATGTCATGTAACCCTTACATCTGACCCTTAAAATGTATTTAACCAACCCGAATCAAACATGCATTAAATGCTCGGCCTTTATTTAAAAAATCCATCATGGATTCTGTTTCCTGGCATTTGGACTACGTCAGCTCTGCTGTTTAGTCCTCCTGCATTCCCCCATTGTTAGGTTACGTAGACCAGATTTTAGATGGTAACGAAAAACACCAGCTACGAAACAGTTTCACAATTTTAACATGAAACATTTATAATATCTGAAAGTAATTGATGCAAGTGCAATTCAACGGCTACTTCTTGCCTTTCGTTCATGAAATTAGCTACAATTTCTTACCTCTTTTAACGCTTCAAACAGCTCAAACACGTCTCTGCGGGGTCTTAAATCTAAGTATTTCAATCCAAGGCCTTAAAGAGTCTTTGTTATCCAGATTCTTCATAGAACCTCTTACACCCCATTTGTAAAAGTTCTGTGACCTTGTTAATTTAGTTCTTTCATTGACTACTTAAAAAAAAGAAAATAAGCACACTGGTGTAGATGGACGCCTGATTAGGTGGATAGTGGAGAAACCTCCCTCCGTAAGCCAACAACAAAGCCCCTGATTAGATCACAAAAAAAGCAAGGTAGAAATAAGATTCTTTGCTTGATGTGCAAAGCTTTTAACCAACAGATCATGAAAGACAATCGGTCTTTGTAAGTATTAAACATATTTGGAAAGTGGCTATATGGTGATTTGAAAACATGTTTAGGAGTTTAAAGAACATGGTCACTGGGATGTGCAGTTTGATATTTGTGACAATCGACAAACTAAAAAATCGATAGAGGGACCGTAAAACTCACCATCCAACTCACTGTGGAGGTGTGAGAAGGAGACGATTTTATACCCCACAGTGGCAGAGTGGCCGATGTCAGATATTCTGGATGACTTCACAAAAAGGTCTGAGCCAATAGCAATACTGAGTCGAAATTCACTGCAAAACACTCGTTGAACCTAAGGAGGGCGCCAAAGAGCAGGTTTTGGACACAAAATCAGGATTTCAACAAAGGTGCAGCAAATTGTCAAAAATAATGACCAGGATTAAGAAACCCATGTATACAGTTTAGTAGCAAACAAAGTTGATTTAGATTTTGGGGTGAGCTACCCTTTAATAAAACTGCAAATGATCATGTTAAAAAAAAACCCAAAGGGTTAGGGTTAGCAGCTTAGCTAACTCTACGCAGGCGTACATGCAGAGAATATACAGGGATAGATCAGAACTGACACACTAATCAGGTGCTTATATTTCAACAGTTCAGAAAAGAGCCAGCCCTTAGTAGGATCTAAGCTTTAAGGCCTAAATCTGCTTCATAACGGCAGCAAATGCAATCAAAAGTATCGTCTGAAATGAGCTAAGCAGTGTAAACAATGTTTAACACACGTCTTGCATTATTAATGAAGTAGGTTTGACGGTTCAACAGAGCACATGCAGTTACACAGGCAGCAACCACAGAGGCTGCAGAAAGGAGAATAAAGGAGCTTTGAATCATAAAATCTATAATAACTTATAAAATATGCAATACCACACTAAATCGTGGCTCTGCGTTATATATATATATATATATATATATATATATATATATATATATATATATATATATATATATATATATATATATATATATATATATATATATATGTGTGTGTGTGTGTGTGTGTGTGTGATGGGCTGATATACAGATTGTCAGATAATGTCAGCTGGTATGTATTTTTGCAGTCAGTCAACTCTGAGCTGAAGAACAGATAATGGCCAGCTGGTAGGTTGATGTGAGGTTACTGTGTATGTGAACTGACTCTAAAAGCAGCCATGCATCACAGTGTACAGTCAGACTGATAAATAATCTATATATGGCAAGGACAAAATGGCTGTCCTGCTGTTTGATTCGATTTCTTTGACAAGCAGTCTTAAAGGCAGCCCAGGTAACACAGATATTTTACACACATGGGGGGATTTTCATTAATTGACTCTGTTATTATGCAAGGAAATGGTCTTGCGCGTTCTGCACACGGGCATCGTGGTGTGAGGATGTAAAATATGGCACCAGTGGTTTTTCCACCGCTCAGCATTTTTTTTTTTATCTTCTTCTTTGTGTTGCGAGCATTGCTGAAGATTAATGGAATTTTCCAGAACAAGATTAAAGTTACTCCAAATGAATGCAGCATCACTGCATTAGGGAATGAGGAGATATGTGAGAAAACACATCACCTCGATTTCATTGTTGTTAGAAAGCATTTGCTCTGCCTGGCTCCACTTTCATCCAATCTAGCAAGCTGGAAACCCTGACCCAGCTCTGAGTGAATGAATGAAAAGGGGAAATATTGCCTATTATGCGACTGTGTCCCGTCTTCAAAGCTGATGTGTTGTAAAAAGAAATCCGATGCAAAGTGTACGCCACAAGATCAGTGGATCAAACACTGTGTGAGTGATAAATCCAAGCCCAACAGCTATCGGCTCCTCCGGTGCGGCGTGCCCTTATTTACATACTCAGCATTAACATACAGATGAAAATGGCTCGTCTGGTCATGGAGATTGGTATGCAGACTCACATAATGCCTCATCATCACTTTGTTCAAATGCGCAAGAGTGTTTCTAAATGGATTCTCTTTATGTTTAGAGTCTGCTTAGCACTCAATCGAGTTATCGTGTCAGGATCAATAAATATGCGCTCTTCAAAGATATGTTTAAGTGACCAAGAGATGCACTCAGGGCATTCGGCATCATGAGTTTGGCTTTCCATCTGACACCCAATGAGAGCAGGGCTGTGATTCATCATTTCAAAGCTTTTATTACAAACGTGTTGATAGTTAAAGAGTAAACATAACACAGCAGGCTCTGTGAGCTGTGATTTATGAGCTAAATATCTTTCTGAATATATTTGCGGTATTTGGAAAATATTTTCCACTTCTCTGTGAAATGCATACATATTCATGTGCAATACATTTTTAAGGGTAGATTATCAAATATAATAAGGCGTATTGTGTGAATTCCACAACACACGCCCCACAGAAGTTGTTACAATTTATTTAAATACTAGGGCGAGATATAAACAGGGTTCCACCACATTTTTCAAGTTAGCAGAATTGTCAGGATGTTTTTGGGCTGTTTCAACTTATGAATACGAAGGTTTAGCATGAATCTAGCACCTGCTAAACACAGAGGTAGTAAGAAAGGAAATCAAGAAGCATGAAAGGAAGGAAGAACGGAAGTGAAAAAGGGGAAAAGGAGGAAAGATGGAAATAAAAGGAAGGAGAAAAAGAAGGAAAAGCAAAGAAAAAAGTAACACATGAAAAATTAACAAAAAAGGGAGGTAGGATGTAAAGGAACTAAAAGGAGAAGAGAGAAAAAAGCAACAAAGGGAGGACAGAAGACAGGACAAAGTGAGGCAATAGGGCTAGAGGGAGGAAGGAAGGAAGGAAGGAAGGAAGGAAGGAAGGAAGGAAGGAAGGAAGGAAGGAAGGAAGGAAGGAAGGAAGGAAGGAAGGAAGGAAGGAAGGAAGGAAGGAAGGAAGGAAGGAAGGAAGGTAAGAAAAACAAACCAGTTTTGAATGGACTAAAAGAAAAATAGATACATAGATAGATAGATAGATAGATAGATAGATAGATAGATAGATAGATAGATAGATAGATAGATAGATAGATAGATAGATAGATAGATAGATA